>NC_079537.1:3582377-3808432 GCF_003711565.1 Takifugu flavidus | reverse complement strand
GTCTCGGTCCAGCGTTCTCCAAAGGTTAATGTCTGGAACACACCGGGCACCGGACCGGAAGATACACCATAGCTATAGTAAGTTACCGTTGGATATGAAACTTTGCTTTTGTGCATTACACCTACAGTACACCTACTACCTACTACAACTACACACAAACTGTTAATTTTTAAAAAACGGTTATCAAGAGTTGATGTGCTTAAATCTCAACCTGTCCGAATCGATGGAGGAGGCCATCACGGGTGATGAGGTTGGTCCACTGGGCATAGAGGGCCTTGGTCTTGGGGTCCAATGCTGACACTGCGTTCCATGCTGGTCGTTGGCCGGTCTCTATCCAATCTTGGACCCGAGAGAGGACAGGGTCTTGGCTCTGGTCAAGCTGGAGCTGTTTGAGATCAATGGTTTCCAAACCATCGTTGTCAGCTCTCGTTTGTGCTGAGACCTGGGGCCCACTCTCGTCATCCAGGGGAATTGGATGCAGGGCTGATACCATTGGGTTCGCAGTTTCCCGGTCCTCCACACGCTGGCAGACACTGTTCAGCTCCACAAGGGCGTCGAGACAAGGCGTCTGCGTTGGTATGAAGACGGCCAGACCGGTGACGGATTTCAAAGTTGTGATCCTGTAGTGCAGGGGTCACCAACACAGTGCCCGTGGCCACCAAGTCGCCCGCAATGACCACGAGTCGCCCGCAAGCCTGTTCTAAAAATAGCAAAACTCGCAAGTGAGGTGCGTCTAAGAAGTTTTTTTCTACCGCTATTTTTTTTAATCACACCTGCATTTACATAGATTTTAAAATGTCTTAAAAATAAATAAAAATATAAATAAAGTGAAGGTGAACTCTGACCTAGTTCAAAGGTCAGTATTGTGCGCATGAAAGAACCTTTGCGCTTGTGGAGAATAAACTAGCGGGCAGTGAAGATGGTGAGTGGAGGGCAATTTTCTACCCAAAAACATGGCAAAAAGAAGACAGTAAAGTTATCATTTTCAAAGTGAATGGGAGGAAGAGTAATTTTACTGTACTTTAACAAATGCGGAAGAACAAGAAAAGTTCAACATAATGGAAGTTCAACATCAGCTACTCTGTGGTTGTCTTGTCTGGACACCACCACTAATGCAACACTGATCTGCTAAGAACATGCTGAGAAGTTCCGTGACAAATCTTTTTGCGGCTATTGAGAAATAACAAATGCCTCCATTCTCGGGGAGTATGAGCCACAGGAAGGTGAAGAACCAGTGTCTTTTGGTTCTGTGGATCTACCTGTCAGCAGCCAAATGTGGTAGGTAATATTTTCTCAAAGTAATGAAATAGACTTAAACTAAGTTCGAACAGCTCAACCTCAAACTTATCACAGCTCAAAGGTTTTTCTCCAAGGCACAAAGGTGAAAGAGAAGGCTATATCAAGCGAATGGGATAGAACCGAAAGAGAAAGCACAATAGAACCACTTAAAAAACATGTAATTATATATATATATTTATATTTTTGCAGTTATTTTATGAACAGGCTGACCTTTTTTCAATTCTTTATTTGATTCAGAAACGTGTGCATAGCAATAAATAAATTGATAAAGAATATGATTAGTGTGATATACAACCCCTTAGCAGAGGTACAATCAGACAACAACCTAACTGCAAAAAGGTGAAACTGAATGCTGTTTTATGTGATAATACAAAATTAGTTTTGCTGTTTGATGGTAAGTAAAGAATTAAAGCATGAGTACTGTTGGGCTGGCCACCATTCAGGCGTTAACTTGAACTGCTCTCGCCACATTTTTAAAAGATAACAAACATTCCCCAATCAATACTTTTAACAGACAAACTTTAACCAACTGTATCCATATGTCATTGACCAAAGAAGTGTATGTAATTGAATAAAAATCACACAAGTGCAAACAAGAAGAAAAACACAATTAAAAACAAACATGAAAAAGAAAAACACATGAAAAAGAAAAACACATGAAAAGGTTCATTCTTGAAGCACAACACAGTGCACTGAAGCAGATGTTACACAAGAACAAATTTCCCCATTCTTAGGGAGTACTTAGTAGCCATAACCTTATTTATTGGTTGTAACTATTTTAATCTTCTGTACCTGCTGCATTTTGTCTCTTTTTTTTGGATATCTTTAGTAAAGTCACTTTCTGCTGTCTTTCTTCATTGGTGAGAGATGCAGTATCTGTAAAGACAAGGGAGAGACTGAATTTGGGTCTCTTTTATGACCATTGGTTTAAACTCCTGAATGTAATGAAAAGGGAAATTAAAAAGTGAAATGAAAGTCTTTGTGGATCTATTTCTATCTCTATTTTCACCATTTATGTACTTTGAACAACAGTCTAACGCTTGATTCCAAGTTACTTTAACTCATTGGACGTCTCTTGAAGCCTTTGTGCAGAATTGGAAATGTGTGGAAAATGCACTTGTTCAGGTGGATTTTTCTGGAAGCATTCCTACCCTGCTCTCCACATCTGGACCTCTCAGAGGACTTGGCTGTTGGAGCAGACCTAAAGAATTGCATTAAGGCCACTCCACTCAGCATTTTGCCATTTAGAGCTCAGAGGGACTCCTCTGGAAATGGCAGCTCTGTGTTCAACGCTTACCATCACAATTAATTTATTAAAAAATATTATGAGCCTAAATGCCAAAGATTAACCCAAATCTGAACGTAAATTGAAATGTTAATGTTTATCTCCATGTAGGTTTTCATTCAGCCAGGTCATAGTAATCCATTAAGGTATTAAGGAATTATTTTAATTAACTAAAATTGTTGATGTGAAGTTCATTTGATCTATTTACTATTGGCTGAAGATGTGTTTGCATGAGCAACATCTTCATGAGTGAATGTCCTTAGTCCTGTGGAAGCTTTAATAAAGGAGAGGAAATTTATTTTTGAATGTTTTTACTCATATTTCTAAGTTCTTTGCTGTTCAAATCTGCCTTTTCTGTACATTTGTGCACTGACGATCCTGTAAAGAATTAACAGATTAATCTGAAGTGATCAATCATGTGAAATTAGAAAGTTTATTAGTTTCTAAATGTTTTTGAATGTTGATTCATCTCTTTTAAAAAAATCAGAACCGCTGATCCCACTGTGAGGGTCCAGAGTTTTGACTCCATTTGTTTGTGTGTTTCAGGTTCCCATTCTCTTGAGTTCTTGTCTACAGGACGTGTTCAGCCTGGATCTGGGCCCCATTTTGAACAAGTTACAGAGTCTGATGGAGTTGTGATCTCTCACTGTGACAGTGGGACACAACAAGAACACTTCAAACCCGTCCTGGAATCCCACAACTTACCTGGGACCTGCAGACCAGCATGTTATGATGTTTTTGATGCTCTCAAAGAGATTTCTAAATTCATCAATCACACACGGAGTAAGTTTGTAGCACATTTGCTTTATAACGTGTTTATTTGTTGAAGATGAACTGAACATTTTACATAAAATAATCCTTGTAGATGTTCAACGGCGGCGTGGCTGCATCACGTCAGACGAGAGGCTTGAATCTGCTTTTGACAACTGGGCAGTGAATGGAGAGGGTTTCATTCAGTTTGATGCTGGAGCTCAGAAATGGAAAGCCCTGTCTCCTTCTGCAGAAATGATTAAAGAATTGTGGAACGGCTATGAGACTCGGAACCATTTCTTTGGACAATTCATCAATGAAGAATGTCCAGAAATGATCCACCACATCAAATTAAGAGAAGCGGAAAAAAGAACAGGTGAACACACTCTCTGGTCCAAAAAAATATAACGCAAAATATAATAAAATCACAGCTTTGAATCACTTCATTAAATTGGACATAATTCAGGAATTAACCTGAACACATACAAAAGTATCTTTTCTTCCCCTGGCTGGTCCCACCCTGATCATCACCTTTTCTATCCTCCTGCAGATCTCCGTGTGTTTGCCAACCCTGTTGACAGAACCAAGGCATTGCTGAAGTGCCACGTCACCAGTACTGACAAATCAGTGCGTTCAGTGTCTGTGACTGAAGACGGGGCCCCCAAGGCAAACTGGATCACTGTAACTGGCCCGTTGCCTTCTGGGGATGGATCAGTGATCCTCATCCTGACAGCTGAGGTCCCCCTGATCCACACCAACATCTATGGCTGTGTTGTCCAAACAGAAGACAGAACCATCACTGTCATGTGGGGTGAGAACTTTACATTTACATGCTGCTGCATGATTGTTATTGAGTCATGATCCAGGCTGCACACAGGCCAGTGGGATCTTATTGTTGCTGGGGGGGTTCTGGTGTGTTGGGTACTCTGGTAAAAGTCCCTCATGAAGAAGCTCTGAAACGTTCCTGGTGATTCTCTGGTCTTTTCTGGCTGTTTCGATGCTGTTGAAACTTATTTTAGAGATTTTTCGGTCTCAACACGTTTTTTTTTCTTCCCATTTAATTGACAACATTCAACGTGCTTCACATGTTTCCAGAAAGAAACGAGCTACTACAGAGTTACAATTTGGTACAGGCAGTGGAATGCGCAGAATCACCCTCTGCCAGCAGGGGGCGCTGCAGCAGCAACTCAGCGCTCACCTTTCTATGGTTTTGGCACAGAATTATATTATTATTATTATTATTATTATATTATTATATTATTATTATTATTATTATTATTATTATTATTATTGGTTATTGAGTCAAAACAATACAGGCTAGAAATTTAACTTTGTGTTCAAGTCTCAAATGATTGAGGTGTTTTGAAACATCTGATTTGAGAAATACTGGACGAGAGCTGTGTGAAAATAACAAATGTAACTGCTTCAATAGTGTAAATGATGTCAGCTACATTTGTCAGCATCAACATTATTAGTTTACAGTCATAATTATTATTTTTATTACTGTGTTAATTAATAATGATGGATTTTCCCTTTCATTTCAGATGGAAACACACTTGATGGAAGAGAAATTCTTTACGCAACTGTTAATTGGACACTGTGGAAAATTTTGAGCATTGTTACATTTTCATGTGTTCTAATCTGCACAACAGCAGTGGTGCTCAAACGTACGTTTCACTACTTTTGTTGAAACATTTATGTCATCTATTGTTATGAACAGATCAACAAGTTTCTGAAGGCTTACACCTGACAGCATCTATTAATTGTGCTTCCATTTCATTTCACCACAGACAATAAGAAGATCAAAAGAATAATAAAAAAGAGAATTCCAGAAAGCATGACAGAAACTGAGAAAGAAAACCTAAGAATGGAAAGCATTACAAGACCCAAAGATTAATTGAAGAGGATTTTATCCACCAGCCGGGACGTCCAGCTGAGAGAGACAGAGAGACGGGGACTGTGCCATTTAATAGGCAGCACCCAGGCACAGCCCGTCACTCCACTGGGGACCTGTAAGACCCCCAGTGTCCAGGAGGGGGCACTGGGGTTGTCCCGTTGACAAAAGGAAAAGAAGAAACTTACGAAAGGGCAGCTCTCTTGACAATTGTAAATGTTTTCATTGAAATAAACTTTTGAAAACCACAATTTAACACCAGAAGATGGAGACAGTGGGACAATAAAAATCAAAGTATATCTGTGATTTTTGCCTATGTGAATAGAAAAAAAAGCCAGTGCTATGATGTTAGATCAATAAATGTGACAACTGTGTAATCATCCATTTTACAAATATGAATCTCAGTTGGAAAATCTTGTGTAAGATAAATAAAATAACTTCTAACATGTGAATTAAGAGGGCAATCATTCCACAATGAGAAAAACTCATTTCATTTCTTATAGTGGACATTCGGCAGGTTATAATCTCAGGTTCTGATCCAATAAATTAAAATAATCCCACACCAGTGTCATTCACTCATACGGAGCCATTGTTTGACCCTCCTTCATTAACGACTGTTGGCAGAAAGACTTGGGACTCAAAATCCTCCTGCTCAGTAGTTCAACCTGTTTCCATGTTGATAAGTCAGAACATCTACCAAGACAATGGGTTTGTCTGATGGTGTGTTTGAGTGACTTAACCTGTGAGCTTTGCACAGTGTACTAATATGCTGGCAATTAGCCTGAGCCACTATATGAAAACCAAATTGTTCAAATTGTCTCCCTGGAGTCCCCATCATGTGCTTTAGACCTTCCAAGTGTGTGTTTTTGTTCCTATGATGCCTGTGTGTCTGTTGACTTCAAAACAAAATCAGGTCCCCATTTCAAAACACCAGTTTTACTGTGTTGTACAGCAGAGAACTGTGTGTGCACGTTGGATACACTGTGGATGTGCATTTTAGCATTGCTATAGTGGGATTGATAATATTGCTTCCAGTCACAGCGTGTTCATGCCCCCATCAACGTGGTGATTGCCTCCCTGTAGACTGAAAACACCACTTCCTCTCACTTCCCTCCCCTCGTGCGCTGCTACACCAGCCTCTGCCACCTCTATTCTGGCCTTTTGGTAACCCTGAGAAGTTTAATGCGAAACATGGTCATAAAAAAGGTTTTCCTAAAATTCTGAAACACTGTCTCGTGCCTTTTGGTGAGCTGAAACATTGGACCATTTTTTTAAAACACCTGGTTCACCAGAACTATTCCTGGGGCAAAACTCCCCAGATTAGAGTTTTCAGCAACAACTTAATTTCATCTCCCACCTTTGCCACAATCGCCCTCTTGGGTTTTTGTTCCCTGATTGATTCCCATGTAAGATTATATTTGCCAGTTTGAACTTCTCAGATTTTAGGTCCTCCCTTTTGTTTCCTCTGCCTTCCCACTTAAAGTTTATATTCTAAACTTTGAGACTTGGTTGAACATTAACATCTGCTGGCAAAGTGCATGTTCTTTTTGACACACCCTTCACTTCCCCACCGCTGTGGATACGACACTGACCTGTTGAGAACAAGCCGAGAACTTCGATGACAAATATTCTTGCCGTCCTGGAGAATTAGCTAAAGTCTATATACTTGGGAGATTATCAGCCACAGGAACATGAGGTCTTTTGGTTTTGTGGATCTACCTGCTAGCAGCAGAATGTGGTGAGTAATATATTTTAAGGTAATGGAATAGGCTGGACCTTGTACGCTTAAAGAGCTCAACCTCAATCTTATTTATACGGCTCATTTAAAAAGATACAAAGTTGTTTCACAGGTCAAAAACTGACAAATAAATCTAAATATGGAATAGGGGAAAAACCATAGGAGAGACAACAGAAGTGTGTTAAATAAAGGTAATTATATTCCCACAGTTATTTTACAGGCACGCAAACTATTTTAAAGACTAGCCAAGAAAACTGGATCCAACCTCGATCAGCTAAAAGGGAAGGAATCAACCCTAACCATAACCCTTTAGATCTGGGTATCGTTCTGCTCTGTGTGTATCCAAAATTATTCTCTCTGTATGAGCCTTTTTAACCGTTCTCTCCCCCCATTACTGAACCTGCTCTATGCTGGCTGTAAAACAGCCGCCCTGATAAACACCTGTGGCTTTTGATGTGTGGGTAAAAGCAAATGAGCAGTGGCAACAGAGCGGGGAAACAGAGGTCAGGGGAGGCATCTTCTTTCCAATACAAAGGAGGGACAATGCATCAAGGAGAAGGGAAAAGAGCAGGAAAGAGCAGGTTATAATAACAAGGTTAAGAATTAGGCAGAGCAACTTAGACAATATGCTATACATTGTGGAGAAGCATCCATCTATGTGAGCAGTGTCATGAACTGGAGACAACAGAACATGTGCTTTTAATATGTAGGCATAATAGTGAGGAAAGGAAGATGATGATGGATGGACTGAGGAAACTGGGAATGGTGGATGTGGATGAGCTGGGTAGAGAGTTCAGGTGGGAGGAAAGAGCTTTATAAATTTCTTACGTACTGGTCTAGTAAAAAGGATGGAAGGATGGATACGCTAGATAGAGGACCAGAAGGTGGCAGCTACAATATAGATGCCAACTGCCTTTAAAACCAAAAGAAATAGTGGAACAACAACAACAACAAGATGAAGCTCGGTAGATTTGTCTGGTTCCGATCAGGACAAAAAGTAATGATGGGCAAATTAAGCTTTTGTGAATTCCCGAACCACTTGTAATGATTACTCGAAGTAATGTTTACCTGAAGTTGTAGTTCTAGCGCCCTCTCCTGGCGACCCGCGAGCCTTGCACTGCAGGGTTGGAGCCGCTATTGGTGACCGGGAGGCGCACACGTGAGCTTTGTTTTGTTAAGGAGAAAATGCTGGTAAAATATGCCATAGCTTGGGTATTCTTGTGTAACTGTGGACTCGAGGTTTTTATTGAGGTACGTTATTTTTTCCACAGTATTGGGATTTAACCAGTTTCTTTTTTGCTCACAATTTCTCCACATTTGGAGAATATTCTTCTGCAGGGTACAGTAGATGCTGGGATGCATAGAAATCTTTTGGCCCGCTTGAAAAGGTGGTGTGTAACGATGTCTGTGATTTAGCCAGTAGGCGTGGGTCCTCTGACCTGGCCAGAGGTGGGCTGCTCATGCACCGCTGCCCATCTACCGTCGCATCTGCCATAGCATTCCCAGCCCTTCTTGCATCTGAGGCGTCTCGGTCCAGCGTTCCCCAAAGGTTAATATCTGGAACACACCGGGCACCGGACCTGTCCAAAAAGTAATTTACAAATAGACAAACAGCGATTCATTTGGATGGAAGATACACCATAGCTATAGTAAGTTACTGTTGGATATGAAACTTTGCTTTTGTGCATTACACCTACAGTACACCTACTACCTACTACAACTACACACAAACTGTTAATTTTTAAAAAACGGTTATCAGGAGTTTATGTGCTTAAATCTCAACCTGTCCGAATCTTGACGAGGCGGTGTCAGTGAATCACGTGTTTGGACCCTGACGTCACCTCGATGGCGGGTATTTCCTGGTGCTGAACGAAGGCTCCGCCCACAAGGCGGGGTCCAGCTCTTATTGAACTGCGACTGTCACGCGCATAAAAAACCCCCGCGACACTCCTCTTGTTTTAGACGCGCTTTTAAGAGAATCGGTCTTTATCACAAAGAACCCTCGTCATGGTGCTTCCAGACTGTTTCAGATGAGGACAACAAGTGTTTAGCGACCTTCATTTAGGAAGATGAACATTTGTCTTCTGTTTTGGATCCTGCTCCCAGCAGCAGAATGCGGTAAGTTGAGGAAACTTTCTTTACACGCACGTTCTGAGCGCTGTGTTGCGCTTTTCTCAGGAAGAAATAGACAATCGACTTTTAAAGAACATTCAAAAACGCCCTTTGTTTTTGTTTAGCTCTGCAATAAAAACATCAATAGCGAATAATGCACCAGGAAGCTGGTGAAATACTTGAAGATATTTGGGCAGTGACACTATTCGAAACGCTAACATGGGCAACCGAACGTGGAAACTTCCGTGCTTTCGTTTCCAGTGCGTGGTGCTGTTCCTGACTGAGCCGTTAGGGGGCGCAGCAGTACTGCACACTGAGACTTCCTGTTGATAAAACCTCTGCTAAAGTACCTCTGCCCTGTGTGTGTGTGTGTGTGTGTGTGTGTGTGTGTGTGTGTGTGTGTGTGTGTGTGTGCACTTTAATATCACAGGCATATGCATGAAATAGTTGTCACTTGTTGATAAGGCATCTGTTGAAACACTGATTTAAACCTATTTCCACCATTTCACTGAAATTGTTGTCTTTATCAACATTTATTTGTCAACAAATACAGTAATTCAACACTGAAATTTACATTCAAAAATGATCAGGACCATTCAGCTGCAGCTACCTGGCTGAACTTTAAGTAAAACCTGCAAACACACCGTTACCAGCCTGCTGAAAACAAATGCATGAACAAGCTTGTCAAGATATTGTTTAGTCAGGAATCCTTTAATTCTTGCAATATTTTTTGGGTGTTAGTCAGCTCATTTTGTTGTCCTCATGTGGTTGTTGGTCTCAAACTGTCTCAAACTACCAAGAATGATCTCCCAGGTAACTGTCCAAACACAGATGTATTTTTTAGTTGTTGACTATCTGAGGATTTGCTTTGATTTTGATGCCTGCACACAGAGTACGAAGAGAGTGGAGATTAAACCTCTTTTCTTATTTGTGCCTGTTCAGGTACTGTAGTAAACCTTGTTTATATTCAGTTTATGAGGAATCTATTATGATATTTTGGGTTATTGTTGGGTCTTTTGACCTGTTTCTCATCCTGCTGCTCCATGTTTCCTTCACAGCTTGTGGAAAGAGGCTGTTTTTCATTCTGGTTGTTTGTTTTTAGTGGTGTTTTGTCCAGTTGAGTGTTTGTGAAGAGGGATTATAGTAGGGGAACGAGGAAGCAGCCCTGAGGAGTTCTGGTGATCAGGATGAGAGGAGATGAGATGTGGGTTTTTATCCTGACATGTGGTGGTCTGGCTCAGAGAGGATCAATGATGATGATCAAAGAGATATTTTAGCTTTTTTTGATACCGTCCACCAATTTGAGCAGATACGACTCACAGCTTAAGGTTTAAAATAATTAACCATAATATTAAACTGTCTACATCTTTCAATATTAATTTGACAAGACCTGAGATTGGGATCAATTATAACATGATTATTTTTGTCAGAACCGCTGATCCCACTGTGAGGGTCCAGAGTTTTGACTCCATTTGTTTGTGTGTTTCAGGTTCCCATTCTCTTGAGTTCTTGTCTACAGGACGTGTTCAGCCTGGATCTGGGCCCCATTTTGAACAAGTTACAGAGTTTGATGGAGTTGTGATCTCTCACTGTGACAGTGGGACACAACAAGAACACTTCAAACCCGTCCTGGAATCCCACAACTTACCTGGGACCTGCAGACAAGCATGTTATGATGTTTTTGATGCTCTCAAAGAGATTTCTCAATTCATCAATCACACACGGAGTAAGTTTGTAGCACATTTGCTTTGTAACACATCTAAGAGGAATTAAAACCTTTAACTAAAGAGAAAAAACAATCCTTGTAGATGTTCAGCGGCGGCGTGGCTGCATCACGTCAGACGAGAGGCTTGAATCTGCTTTTGACAACTGGGCAGTGAATGGAGAGGGTTTCATTCAGTTTGATGCTGGAGCTCAGAAATGGAAAGCCCTGTCTCCTTCTGCAGAAATGATTAAAGATTCGTGGAACGGCTATGAGGCTCGGAACCATTTCTTTGGACAATTCATCAATGAAGAATGTCCAGAAATGATCCATCAGATCAAATTAAGAGAAGTTGAGAAAAGAACAGGTGAACTTACACACACACACACACACACACACACACACACACACCACACACACACACACACACACGTGGTTCACTGTTCAAAGAGTGACAACAGACAACCCTGATCATCACCTTTTCTATCCTCCTGCAGATCTCCGTGTGTTTGCCAACCCTGTTGACAGAACCAGGGCATTGCTGAAGTGCCACGTCACCAGTACTGACAAATCAGTGCGTTCAGTGTCTCTGACTGAAGACGGGGCCCCCAAGGCAAACTGGATCACTGTAACTGGCCCGTTGCCTTCTGGGGATGGATCAGTGATCCTCATCCTGACAGCTGAGGTCCCCCTGATCCACACCAACATCTATGGCTGTGTTGTCCAAACAGAAGACAGAACCATCACTGTCATGTGGGGTGAGAACTTTACATTTACATACTGCTGCATGATTGTTATTGAGTCGTGATCCAGGCTGCACACAGGCCAGTGGGATCTTATTGTTGCTGGGGGGGTTCTGGTGTGTTGGGTACTCTGGTAAAAGTCCCTCATGAAGAAGCTCTGAAACGTTCCTGGTGATTCTCTGGTCTTTTCTGGCTGTTTCGATGCTGTTGAAACTTATTTTAGAGATTTTTCGGTCTCAACACAGTTTTTTTTCTTCCCATTTAATTAACAACATTTAACGTGCTTCACATGTTTCCAGAAAGAAAAGAGCTACTACAGAGTTACAATTTGGTACAGGCAGTGGAATGTACAGAATCACCCTCTGCCAGCAGGGGGCGCTGCAGCAACTCAGCGCTCACCTTTCTATGGTTTTGCCACAGAATTATATTATTATTATTATTATTATTATTATTATATTATTAGTGGTTATTGAGTCAAAACAATACAGGCTAGAAATTTAACTTTGTGTTCAATTTTCAAATGATTGAGGTGTTTTGAAACATCTGATCTGAGAAATACTGGACTTGAGCTGTGTGAAAATAACAAATGTAACTGCTTCAATAGTGTAAATTGTGTCAGCTACATTTGTCAGCATCAACATTATTAGTTTACAGTCATAATTATTATTTTTATTACTGTGTTTTAATTAATAATGATGGATTTTCCCTTTCATTTCAGATGGAAACACACTTGATGGAAGAGAAATTCTTTACGCTACTGTTAATTGGACATTGTTGAAAATTTTGAGCATTGTTACATTTTCATGTGTTCTAATCTGCACAACAGCAGTGGTGCTCAAACGTACGTTTCACTACTTTTGTTGAAACATTTATGTCATCTATTGTTATGAACAGATCAACAAGTTTCTGAAGGCTTACACCTGACAGCATCTATTAATTGTGCTTCCATTTCCTTTCACCACAGACAATAAGAAGAAGATCAAAAGAAGAATGAAAAAGAGAATTCCAGGAAGCATGACAGGAATGAAGAAACTAAGAAAGAAAACCTAAGAATGTCCCCTGTAATGAAACCATTACAAGACCCAAAGATTAATTGAAGAGGATTTTATCCACCAGAGATTCAAACAGAAATAACATCTATCAGACGGAATATTTTACTCCCCATATTGAAGGTGCACCTCTGCAGATTTTGGACGCTGCTCTAACCTTCACTGACTGTTGAAAGTGAAACAGATGAGGCTTCAGTGCTAACAAAATCACTAGCAAACAGCAATCTACAAACGATGGCTTGGAGGAATGTCCAGGGAAATAACAGAATAGAAGCGGAGACTGTCAGCACAGCCAGCAGCCGGGACGTCCCGCTGAGAGAGACAGAGAGACGGGGACTGTGCCATTTAATAGGCAGCACCCAGGCACAGCCCGTCACTCCACTGGGGACCTGTAAGACCCCCAGTGTCCAGGAGGGGACACTGGGGTTTGTCTGATGGTGTGTTTGAGTGACTTAACCTGTGAGCTTTGCACAGTGTACTAATATGCTGGCAATTAGCCTGAGCCACTATATGAAAACCAAATTGTTCAAATTGTCTCCCTGAAGTCCCCATCATGTGCTTTAGACCTTCCAAGTGTGTGTTTTTTGTTCCTATGATGCCTGTGTGTCTGTTGACTTCAAAACAAAATCAGGTCCCCATTTCAAAACACACAGTTTTACTGTGTTGTACAGCAGAGAACTGTGTGTGCACGTTGGATACACTGTGGATGTGCATTTTAGCATTGCTATAGTGGGATTGATAATATTGCTTCCAGTCACAGCGTGTTCATGCCCCCATCAACGTGGTGATTGCCTCCCTGTAGACTGAAAACACCACTTCCTCTCACTTCCCTCCCCTCGTGCGCTGCTACACACAGCCTCTGCCACCTCTATTCTGGCCATTTTTGGTAACCCTGAGAGTTTAATGCGAAACATGGTCATAAAAAAGGTTTTCCTAAAATTCTGAAACACTGTCTCGTGCCTTTTGGTGAGCTGAAACATTGGACCATTTTTTTTAACACACACCTGGTTCACCAGAACTATTCCTGGGACAAAACTCCCCAGATTAGGGTTTTCAGCAACAACTTAATTTCATCTCCCAACTTTGCCACAATCGCCCTCTTGGGTTTTTGTTCCCTGATTGATTCCCATGTAAGATTATATTTGCCAGTTTGAACTTCTCAGATTTTAGGTCCGCCCTTTTGTTTCCTCTGCCTTCCCACTTAAAGTTTATATTCTAAACTTTGAGACTTGGTTGAACATTAACATCTGCTGGCAAAGTGCATGTTCTTTTTGACACACCCTTCACTTCCCCACCGCTTTGGATACGACACTGACCTGTTGAGAGCAAGCCGAGAACTTCGATGACAAATATTCTTGCCGTCCTGGACAATTAGCTAAAGTCTATATACATATATAGGACACACAAACAGATGCAACTGTGTCTGCACCTTCTAGAAACTTTGAGTATAGCAAAAGAACATCAGATTACATTAGTGTATTTGCTACTGAATTTGTTGCAATTCATGTGGCAGTTCAGTGGGTTTATCAGAACAACATCCAGAAGGCAGTAACTTGTAGTGATTCAGTATCAGCATTAACAAGCATCAAAACAGGAGCATCAAAAGCTCATCAAAATTTAGTAATCAATATAATCAGAGAGTGGAGGAAATGTGCAGGGAAGGGGCTTTGTGTTGTGTTTCTGTGGACCCCAGCTCACATGGGGATCTTGAGGAATGAAAGGGCAGAGAGGTTGGCAAAGGAAGCAGAGAAGAGGAGCAGTGTTGACAGAGAAATTAAATGATCAAAGTCAGAAGGCAAGAGTGTTGTGTGGGTAAAAGCAAATGAGCAGTGGCAACAGAGCGGGGAAACAGAGGTCAAGGGGAGGCATCTTCTTTCCAATACAAAGGAGGGACAATGCATCAAGGAGAAGGGAAAAGAGCAGGAAAGAGCAGGTTATAATAACAAGGTTAAGAATTAGGCAGAGCAACTTAGACAATATGCTATACATTGTGGAGAAGCATCCATCTATGTGAGCAGTGTCATGAACTGGAGACAACAGAACATGTGCTTTAATATGTAGGCATAATAGTGAGGAAAGGAAGGTGATGATGGATGGACTGAGGAAACTGGGAATGGTGGATGTGGATGAGCTGGGTAGAGAGTTCAGGTGGGAGGAAAGAGCTTTATTAATTTCTTACGTACTGGTCTAGTAAAAAGGATGGAAGGATGGATACGCTAGATAGAGGACCAGAAGGTGGCAGCTACAATATAGATGCCAACTGCCTTTAAAACCAAAAGAAATAGAACAACAACACCAACAACAAGATAAGCTCGGTAGATTTGTCTGGTTCCGATAAGGACAAAAAGTAATGATGGGCAAATTAAGCTTTTGTGAATTCCCGAACCACTTGTAATGATTACTCGAAGTAATGTTTACCTGAAGTTGTAGTTCTAAGCGCCCTCTCCTGGCGACCCGCGAGCCTTGCACTGCAGGGTTGGAGCCGCTATTGGTGACCGGGAGGCGCACACGTGAGCTTTGTTTTGTTGAGAAAATGCTGGTAAAATATGCCATAGCTTGGGTATTCTTGGATAATTGTGGACTCGAGGTTTTTTTATTGAGGTACGTTATTTTTTCCACAATATTGGGATTTAACCAGTTTCTTTTTTGCTCACAATTTCTCCACATTTGGAGAATATTCTTCTGCAGGGTACAGTAGATGCTGGCATGGCGGGGTGGAGAGAGGTGGAACGGTTGACGACAACGCCACCTGGGGAATTTCACCCCAGGAATTAACTGGAGAACAGGCACGCGCAGATAAGGTTCTATACCAGAGGCAGAGACAGGATTGAGGGTTAGGCGCTACAATTTTATTAAATCCAATACTCAACAAAAAATAACTCGTTCTGTACAAAAGTCAAACAAAGGGGGTGGACAGCGCTGGGGCCCCACCGGCAGGTAAAACTCAATTAGGGGAGATAAACAAACTACAAACACCCGTGCTACTGCAAACAAAACTACACACGAGGGGTGATGAAAACGCCCTCCACCAGGGTTGGGTCCCCGCCGTGGCCCGCAGCACCTGTCCACAAAGAAGAGGACAATTAAATTTACAATGATAAACAATCAGACGCGACGAGCGCACGCGCACACACACAGGCAAATAAATGGTGACCAGGTCGTCTAAAAGAACAACGTCAACCAAGACACAAAAAGCAACAAAACCTAAAAAAGTAAATATAAATTGATACAATTTACACACTGTTAGAGTCTAAAATTTAGGCAAAAGCTCCGTGGTCGTCTCGGCGGCACCACCACGTCTCAGCGCCGTTTCTCCGAGCAAAGGGGAGCGAGGGGAGAGAGAGAGAGAATCCCGAACCAAAGGACCGAGCCAAAGCAGCAGTGGGTCCAGTACGCGAGGTAGTCCGTGCCGACTGTGTTTGGTGGCGCCCCCACTCCGTGAGGGGTTCCCGCTGGGGCAACGCGACCCACTGACGCCAGCCGGCAGCCAACTGCAGCAAGAACAGCCCCATTAACATTTATCAACCGAGTGGGGGAGTCAGTGACGCGCATTGCTGCGCCTTACCTGCCCAGGGCAAACTAGCGCGCGTGGCCTCACGGCAAAGCGCTCTAGGCGGGAGGAAGCACCAACCTTCTTGGCGCTGCCAGACAGCTCGCGCTGTGAAACAGTTTCTGTTGGTCGAACCGCCCAGATAAGCCGCAACCCCGCCGTACCGTCGAAGGGGGAAACAACTGAAGTCAGCTGGAGGCAGTGCCTTATATAAACCTTTTCCCCACCCACCAATTAAGGCACTACCTCCATATGGCACCTGTTCGGAGCGCAGGCCACGCCCTGCCACACATGGAACCAACCAGGAAGAGATCTCAAGTCTGGGACCACTTTGAAATGGTGCCGCCGAACAAGGTAAGTGTTACAAACGTATTTTTCAACTCTTATTCACACAGTAACAAATAATAAACCACACACACATCTCATTTTTAATTTGCAGGTGAAGTGTTTGCTTTGTTCCCGACATATAATAATAACACGTCATCAATGATGAGGCATTACCGAGGCAAACATGAGAATGAAGCTGGTGGTGCTGCTGTGATGACGTTTCCACCAGGTGAGTGGGTGCTGTTCCAGGCAATATTAAGAGTAACTTTTAAACTTTACTGCGCAGGTTTGGGTGTATAGAATTAGTTAATGAACTAAATTAATCTTGTTCTGCTAACTTCCATATTTTATGTAGCAGGAAGCAGGAGCTTGATGAAGCTCTAGTGGATTTCATAGTGAAAGATTCCCAGCCTTTCACTGTGGTGTCTGATCCTGGCTTCCGTGCTCTGGTGGCTAAACTGGATCCCACATGCACCCTTCCATCAAGGCAGACAGTTAAAGCCATGGTGGAGAGGAGGGATGTGGAAGAAAAGGAGAAGGCCAAGGCAGCCCTGCAGAATGTTGACAGTGTCAGCTTGAGCGCAGATATGTGGACCTCCATCAACATGGATGCGTATCTCGCTGTCACCTGTCATGCTATTCATGCAGGTGAACTCTCCCCACCACCCTGGTGGGAGTTCGGCCTTTTCCTATCAGTCACACAGCAGAGAACATCGCTGGAACTGCTCGAGAGCTTTTAAGGCAGGGGTGGGGGGGTGCACATATAAAATATAAAAATCTTATTGCGTTGCGGGCCGGAACTCAAACAAAATGGCAAAAGACCTTGGCATAAACCTCAATAGAATTATGAATGATAAACTCAGTGGGATAGAAACCACAAGCATCTTCTCTTTATCGTCATTACTTGACCCAAGATTTAAAACACTCGGATTCCAAAGCCCTTCAAATGCCGAGTCAGCTGTGCACCGGTTAAAATCGGAGTGTGCGGCATTGTTGCAGAATGCACCCACCCAAGAGGACCCGCCATCCACTTGAACAGCACAGCCAGAACCAGCTGCTTCTTCCCAAGGTACAAAAATGATAGAATTTGGATCAATAGATTTATTTGCATTGATTCATGTACAGACTAAACTTTATGTAATGTTTTATTTTGAGTCATTGATCCGTGGAAGCTGTTGGACAGGGATGCTGAAGAAGCAAGAGCGTCCAGGAATGCCACCGCTGATGCCATAGTGGAGGTGCAGCGTTATCTGTCAGCCCCTCCACTTGAACGATCACAGGACCCTCTGGTGTACTGGACGACAAACAAAGCCCTGTACCCAAACCTGTACCACCTGGCAAACCAGTACCTCGCAACACCAGCATCCTCTGTGCCCTGCGAGAGGGTGTTTTCTAAAGCCGGGGAAATGGTTTCAAAAAAGAGAAACCGCCTCAAACCCTCGACTGTGGAGAAACTGTTGTTTTTAAATAAAAATGCATAAGCACACCAGTTCACCCAAGCACCTTAGGCCCATACCCCCATCTGTTCCTAAAATATATAGAAAAATAATATTATAATAATACAACATCAAAAGTGCACAAACAGCAAAACTCAAAGTGCACGCTTGCTGGGTCATCAACCTTTTACATGGCTGCAGTACCACCAATGCGCCAGCAGATGGCGCCCGCGTTCGAAATGATTGAAGCTTCGAGTAATGAACCAATTTTCAACACAATGGTCCAAAAGGGTTCAAAGCCTCATGAAACCTCATTTGGACATCACTACTTAAATGTGCAGGGAAGGCAGGGAAGGCAGGGAAGGCAGGGAAGGCAGGGAAGGCAGGGAAGACAAGGGAAGACAAGACAGGCCAACAACGCAATACTCCACAAAGCACCACAACCCTCCGGCCCTGATGGGCAGGCGCTCCCTCCTTAAGTAGGTGGCCAGATGTTAATTGCCCATAGGTGCGCCTGCCTGCAGCGCAAACTGAGCTCCTCACGCCCCCTGGAGGGAAGACCAGGCACAACCCTGGACCCCAACAACTGTGTCCAGAAATGATCCGTCAGATCAAATTAAGAGAAGTTGAGAAAAGAACAGGTGAACACACACACACACACACACACACCACACACACACACACACACACACACACACACACACACACACACGGGGTAACAGAGAGAGAGAATAACAACAGCAGCTTGTAAAGCCAAATGAAGTCAATCTTACAACAAAATTTGCTTTAGAGACAGAGAACATGAAATCCAAACTGCAGAGCTCTTTTAGATCACCCCTCCTGTAGTGCTCCACTGTGCCTCTATGCACGATAGTCTGGAGTATTACACAGTGTCACCTACAGTTCCCATCATCCATATGTTGTTTATAGTAACACGTCTATAATATATGAAATATGATTATTACAATTATAAATATTACAATACTTTCCATGTAAAGTAAAGTAGACCCATATACATTGTTTTGGTTTTATTGTTATTTTATTCAACTTTTGTTATTTTGTTTGTTTCAATGCAGATGGAAAAACACTTGGTGGAAGACACATCCTCCATGCAAGTGTTGACCGGACATTTTTGAAAGTTTTCACCTCTGTTTTGCTTCCAGTTTTCTTTTTCACATGCATAACATCACTGTTGCTCAAAGGTAAGTCTCACTATTTTTGTTGTAGCCTTAAAATGAGTCCAAAACAGTTTTGTTGCTAAAATAGCAATAAAACACCATCGCTGTCTGTCAAGAATACAAGAAGAAAGAGCACGTCCCACGAGACCAAGACACAAATTATGTTGCTAGAAATTGATCATTTTAAATCCGGTTATCAGGAGTTTATGTGCTAAAATTCCAAACTGTCCGAAGGCGGTGTCAGTGAATCACGTGTTTGGACCCAGAGGTCACCTCTCTGGGGGGTATTTGATTGGTGCTGAACGGAGGCTCCGCCCACAAGGCGCTCTTTTTGAATTACCGTACGACTTTCTCCCTCATTCAAATTCCCGCACCACTCGTCTAGTTTGAGACCCGCTTTTAAGAGAATCGGTCTTTATCACAAAGAACCCTCGTCATGGTGCTTCCAGACTGTTTCAGATGAGGACAACAAGTGTTTAGCGACCTTCATTTAGGAAGATGAACATTTGTCTTCTGTTTTGGATCCTGCTCCCAGCAGCAGAATGCGGTAAGTTGAGGAAACTTTCTTTACACGCACGTTCTGAGCGCTGTGTTGCGCTTTTCTCAGGTAGAAATAGACAAACAATCAATCAGCTCTCTGTGTAGATGCTCTTCTCCCACATTTGGTCTTGTTCCTCTCAGATGTCCCCCAAAGACTCACACCATAAAAACCTATTAAAGATAATAAAAAGAGAGTACAATAAGAAATAAAATAGAATACATTAAAAATATAATATAAATATAAAACTATTGTTGCGTTTGCAAAGTAAAGGCAATACAACTTAGATTACCATTGACACACAATCGTGTGTGCCTTTTATTGAAGCCACAACAAGTAGTAGAAAAAATAAAATTAGAGCGGGAAAAACACGCACCCCCACCCCTCAACTCCAACGGTCCGTGAAAGGGGCCGTGCCAATTACCCGACTTAGTTGTCGGCAAATAGCGCGAGCGAATGAGGAACTCATACATAGCAAAATGCTCAACAGGACTATGGCAATGGAACAGATATGAACAATGATGGTGAATTATGATATACAAGTGACCGCTACACTATTAAAAAAAACCTCCCTTTGTTTTTGTTTAGCTCTGCAATAAAAACATCAATAGCGAATAATGCACCAGGAAGCTGGTGAAATACTTGAAGATATTTGGGCAGTGACACTATTCTAAACGCTAACATGGGCAACCGAACGTGGAAACTTCAGTGCTTTCGTTTCCAGTGCGTGGTGCTGTTCCTGACTGAGCCGTTAGGGGGCGCAGCAGTAGTGCACACTGAGACTTCCGGTTGATGCAACCTCTGCTAAAGTACCTCTGCCCTGTGTGTGTGTGTGTGTGCTTTAATATGTATTTAATATTTTAATATCAAAAGCATATGCATGAAAGTTGCAGGTAACTGTCCAAACACAGATGTATTTTTTAGTTGTTGACTATCTGAGGATTTGCTTTGATTTTGATGCCTGCACACAGAGTACGAAGAGAGTGGAGATTAAACCTCTTTTCTTATTTGTGCCTGTTCAGGTGCTGTAGTAAACCTTGTTTATATTCAGTTTATGAGGAATCTATTATGATATTGTGGTTTTGTTGGGTCTTTTGACCTGTTTCTCATCCTGCTGCTCCATGTTTCCTTCACAGCTTGTGGAAAGAGGCTGTTTTTCATTCTGGTTGTTTGTTTTTAGTGGTGTTTTGTCCAGTTGAGTGTTTGTGAAGAGGGATTATAGTAGGGGAACGAGGAAGCAGCCCTGAGGAGTTCTGGTGACCAGGATGAGAGGAGATGAGATGTGGGTTTTTATCCTGACATGTGGTGGTCTGGCTCAAAGAGGATCAATGATGATGATCAAAGAGATATTTTTGCTTTTTTTGATACCGTCCACCAATTTGAGCAGATACGACTCACAGCTTAAGGTTTAAAATAATTAACCATAATATTAAACTGTCTACATCTTTCAATATTAATTTGACAAGACCTGAGATTGGGATCAATTTATAACATGATTATTTTTGTCAGAACCGCTGATCCCACTGTGAGGGTCCAGAGTTTTGACTCCATTTGTTTGTGTGTTCAGGTTCCCATTCTCTTGAGTTCTTGTCTACAGGACGTGTTCAGCCTGGATCTCGGCCCCATTTTGAACAAGTTACAGAGTTTGATGGAGTTGTGATCTCTCACTGTGACAGTGGGACACAACAAGAACACTTCAAACCCGTCCTGGAATCCCACAACTTACCTGGGACCTGCAGACCAGCATGTTATGATGTTTTTGATGCTCTCAAAGAGATTTCTAAATTCATCAATCACACACGGAGTAAGTTTGTAGCACATTTGCTTTGTAATTAGGAATTAAAACCTTTAACTAAAGAGAAAAAACAATCCTTGTAGATGTTCAGCGGCGGCGTGGCTGCATCACGTCAGACGAGAGGCTTGAATCTGCTTTTGACAACTGGGCAGTGAATGGAGAGGGTTTCATTCAGTTTGATGCTGGAGCTCAGAAATGGAAAGCCCTGTCTCCTTCTGCAGAAATGATTAAAGATTCGTGGAACGGCTATGAGGCTCGGAACCATTTGTTTGGACAATTCATCAGGAGATACTGTCTAGAAATGATCCACCAGATCAAATTAAGAGAAATAGAAAAAAGAACAGGTGAACACACTCTCTGGTCCTAAAATAGCAGCCTGGTGTTGGTTATGAGCTAAAACTATGTTGAGAGGAAGAGTGAGCTGCTCATCACTGCTGGTTCCCTGTTCAAAGAGTGACAACAGACAACCCTGATCATCACCTTTTCTATCCTCCTGCAGATCTCCGTGTGTTTGCCAACCCTGTTAACAGAACCAGGGCATTGCTGAAGTGCCACGTCACCAGTACTGACAAATCAGTGCGTTCAGTGTCTCTGACTGAAGACGGGGCCCCCAAGGCAAACTGGATCACTGTAACTGGCCCGTTGCCTTCTGGGGATGGATCAGTGATCCTCATCCTGACAGCTGAGGTCCCCCTGATCCACACCAACATCTATGGCTGTGTTGTCCAAACAGAAGACAGAAACATCACTGTCATGTGGGGTGAGAACTTTACATTTACATGCTGCTGCATGATTGTTATTGAGTCGTGATCCAGGCTGAAATTTTAACGTTGTGTTCAAGTCTCAGTTAGTTTAGGTTTGTTAAAAATCTGATGTGAGAAATACTTGAGCGCTGGGAAAATAAGAAATATAACTGTTTAAACACTGTGAATAGTGTCCGCTACATTTGTCAGCATCAACATTATTAGTTTATTATTGTAATTATTACTTTTATTACAATGTTTTTAGTAACAATGCTATTTTTTCTTTGGTTCCAGATGGAAACACACTTGATGGAAGAGAAATTCTTTCCACAAGTGTCAGTTGGACACAAATTTTGAGCTGCGTTCTGTTTTTATGTGTTCTTTTTCTAATCTGCACAACAGCACTGGTGCTCAAATGTACCAGTAAGTATCACTACAGTAAATGTAACATTTAAGTCAGTCTGTCAGCTGCTGATTTAGTATTGTTGAAATATTTTAACAATAACATTTTTGTGGACAAATCATTGAGTTTCTAATGAGATCTACCTCTCAGCACATATTAATTCATCCTCCATTTAATTACAACAAAGTCAAGAATAATAAGAGGATTTTGTAAAGTGAAGGAGCAGCACAGGCATAAATGGTCTATTTTTCTGGCTGCTTAAGCTTTGAACTATTTATTTTCTTCCACAGATGATTTAACAGACTTACAAAAAGCACTAGAAATAAAAACGTGTCTAGGCTCTTAACAGGAGTGTCGTGATGTAAATATACAGTGGTTATGTTGGACAACTACTCTACACCCCAATACACGCGACACATTATTATCACCAACAAATGTTAGTCCCCATTTGAGCTGCATTGAATTGAATGGAACAGATTATTGTCTGTTAGCCTAACTTAATTGGTGTGTGTGTGAGGAACTGTAACATGAATGAGTTCATGCATACCATAGTTTCAGGGAGGAAGATCACTTTTCCATGATTTTTTTTACTAAGACTCCTAAATTGTGTTGAATGAACTCATTAACTGGAATGACCAGAGTGTCATCTTTTGAACCAGCCAGGCACTCTGGGTGCTAAAGCTCTGAACTATAAATCACCCCTGGAAGAAATGAAAACACACTTCAGAAGCACCTTGAAGAATATTTAAGAGGATGATTGCATCAACAGAAAATGTTCTCTATTTGTTCTTTTTTTTCTAATAAATGTCTGCTTTCTAATATTGTATATTTTTATATCCTGTATTAAAATAAATAAATGTTTTTCTAAGAGCCTGTGTGATACATATTTAAAGAACTTGGTTTTCTTTTACTCCAGTTTATGAGGAAAATTTTGATTGGGCTTGTTTTCCTTTAAAGGTCAGCTTCTCACTGACAAGATCATTATAGGATACAGGAGTTTTAGTGTGAGAGCATATATTCAACCTCCTATTAGGTATTACAATTGCCAAAGGTATGACCATCATTACAGTGTGTAGGGGGGGGTAGGGGGAGGGAGCAGAGGTGTGTGTGTGTGTGTGTGGGGGGGGGGGGGGGGGGGGGTAGTAATAGCACAGTTAATGTAAATGTAACTGGGGAAACTACAGTGTGTGGAGAAAACAGTTGTAATTCAACAAGTCTGAGAAGAGCAGAGAACAGGGAGTGAAGATTGTGAGTAAGAGTGGAAGAGATGAATGAACCAAATAAATCATGTGTTTCATTCAGCAACCCCTACATACCATAATACACATACTCCAGTGGAATGGTCAAAGTCTCATCACAGACAGGAAAGACTTAAAAAAATATATCCCTGAATTACAGGAACACATGGATATTATTTGTGTACAAGAGGCATGACTCAAACCAAATTTGGGTTTAAGTTGAAAGATATTTTGGTGTGGAGATTTTAATGCACATGGGGGGATATCAGGAAGACTCGAAGTAATGGAAGACATGTTAGATGACAAAGGCATGCTTGAATACTGGTTTGGCCGTGAGGGTGAAAGTGGCAAAGGGCACCGAGCCATCAAGAGATCACACATCGGCATCACAGGTTTTAACATGGAAAAGCAACTGGGAAGTGTTGAGAAGCAGCACAGTGGGTAGAGACCATCATCCAATAGGTCTAGAAACTGAAAGCGTTAGGGGTCGGAACAAAGGAGGAGGAAGATGGAAATGTGAGTCGGAACAAAGGAGGAGGAAGATGGAAATGTGAGGGAGCAAATGGATACGTTCAGAATATTTGCTGGGGCAAACTAAGGGCAGTTGGTGTAAACCAGAACTGAATAATGAAATATGTCAATTTATAACTGAAGCAGCAAATGCAACTATTCCAAGAAGTAAATAAAAGAAATTTTTAAAATGGTTTTGAGAAAAAAAAAAAACCTTAAACTCGACTTTAATAAATTATAAGGAGCAGCAGAGAGCAGCTCGTTTTAGGAGCAGCAGACACACACAGGACCGAGTAGATTGACCAGACTAAACTTTACTGAAAAGGTGGCAGCAGAATCCCTCAAAGAACCAGAGCTAATAAAGTCTTTGTCAGAGCAGGCTGGGTGGCACGAACAGACATCTGAATGGGCGATCACAGAGGGCTGCACCACAAACTGGCCATGATGGAAGCGTGGACCAGTCTTTTAAACCAGGAGACAGGTGAAGGTGATTTTCTGAAGACGAGTTCCAGGTGTGTAGATCGCACGATGGGAGTGAAGCAGGAAGCAGCCCCTCCCAGCCTGGAAACAGACACGGGAAACACAGACAAGGAACTGAAGGGGAGAGGGAGAGGAATAAGACGAGGGGAATCTCCTCCCAGCGAGGGGAGTGATAAGAGGAACAGACGGGAGTCCTGGAGAAAGTATCGTGAGTCACTTGGTAGGAAGACACCAACGACAAGACTGTGGGGTATGATCACAAGAATGTTAGGAAGTAGACAAGAATAGGGATGCCCAGTTATGGAAGATGAAGGGAACGTTATTGTAGAGGACAAATAATCAGCAGCACTAATAGCACAAATATTTGCTAAAACAAAAAGCACAGAAATAAAGGAATAAAGAGAAAGAAGGCAGGATTGAAAGAAAAAGGCAAGTGTGACAAGGTTTTCAATGACAATACCAAATAATGCATTTTTAAAAAGCTGGAAAAACAACTCCAGGGAAGACCAAATAAATTATATTAGATAGAAATTAGTGTTTAAAGTAAAGGGGCATTATTGAAATTGTATAATAAGCTGTGAGGGGAGGGAAAATGACCTAATCAATGGAAAGAAACTGCTATTGTACCAATCTGTAAGCCAAGTAAGGACCCGGGTTTGCCAGAGAGCTACAGAACAATAGATCTAACAACCTTTGTAGGCAAAACTATGGGAAAAAAATTGATTAATGAAAGGCTGAACTCTTATTTAGAAACCAGGGAAAAACTGAAAATGATATAAAAGAAGCAGCACGGTAGGTTTTACATTTAGAGAATGAGATAAGGACAGTCCAGATCAATAAAGAAAGTGTAATGCTGTATTTTTTATATAGAAAAAGGATATGATATGATGGGAAAGGATGGACTGCTTATGAAATTATATCACATCAACAGCATGGATCAGGAACTTTCTTACCAGCAGGAAAATAGCAGTGAGAGTGGGTAAAAAAGCGAAGTGATAGATCCATCCAGGTGAGGATGGGGGCAGAAATGTCAAGACAAAACATCGTTGAAAACGCTACACAGCGTTCAGTGGTCAGTCCAAATCTTTATTCACTAATGATAAATGATTGAATATATATTTCCAAGTATTCCCGATGGTACGGGGAGGTCGCTGTTTTCTGACGATGGGGCTCCTTGGACAAGAGGGAGGAACTTCCAGTATATTGTCAAGAGGATGCAGGAGGGAATAAGTAAAGTTGAAAGATGGGGAATTAAATGTGGCCTTAAGCTTTCATCTGAAAAGACAAAGTTTTTTACAAGAAAGAGGGTAGGAGAGAGCAATCTAAAAACATATGGGAGTGTGTTAGAAAGGGTTGAGAGTTTCCGCTTCCTTGGTATCTACTTTGACCAGAGGCTGAGCTGGAAGGATCATATCAGGCAGGTAGTAAGTTAATGTAAAAGAAAAAAGTGGTAAATATAATGAGATCCCAGCAATGTAGAGCTGATTTCAGAACTTTGCTGGATATGATCCCGGTGCAAGCACTTAGACTCTACATGGGCCAGTCAAAATCTCACCTGTGTGTGCGCTCCAGGAACAGGCTGGGGAAATGCCACTGTGGGTGAGGAGGAAACAGTTGGCTGCTAATTACTGGATTCATTCAAGAGGTCAGAGGGTGAACATCTTACAAAGGGGGTTCTGCTAGTGAGTTGGGAGGAGACAGCACAAAAGGGGAGTTTTGGGTGGAAGGGTGATGAGGTGGCCAAGGAAATGGGGGTGTATAACCATTAAAAGCAGGAGCAGTGTTGACAGAGAAATTAATGATCAAAGTCAGAAGGCAAGAGTGTTGTGTGGGTAAAAGCAAATGAGCAGTGGCAACAGAGCGGGGAAACAGAGGCCAAGGGGAGGCATCTTCTTTCCAATACAAAGGAGGGACAATGCATCAAGGAGAAGGGAAAAGAGCAGGAAAGAGCAGAGCAGGTTATAATAACAAGGTTAAGAATTAGGCAGAGCAACTTAGACAATATGCTATACATTGTGGAGAAGCATCCATCTATGTGAGCAGTGTCATGAACTGGAGACAACAGAACATGTGCTTTTAATATGTAGGCATAATAGTGAGGAAAGGAAGATGATGATGGATGGACTGAGGAAACTGGGAATGGTGGATGTGGATGAGCTGGGTAGAGAGTTCAGGTGGGAGGAAAGAGCTTTATAAATTTCTTACGTACTGGTCTAGTAAAAAGGATGGAAGGATGGATACGCTAGATAGAGGACCAGAAGGTGGCAGCTACAATATAGATGCCAACTGCCTTTAAAACCAAAAGAAATAGAACATCGGTAGATTTGTCTGGTTCCGATCAGGACAAAAAGTAATGATGGGCAAATTAAGCTTTTGTGAATTCCCGAACCACTTGTTCGAAGTAATGTTTACCTGAAGTTGCAGTTCTAGCGCCCTCTCCTGGCGACCCGCGAGCCCTGCACTGCAGGGTTGGAGCCGCTATTGGTGACCGGGAGGCGGACACGTGAGCTTTGTTTTGTTGAGAAAATGCTGGTAAAATATGCCATAGCTTGGGTATTCTTGTATAATTGTGGACTCGAGGTTTTTATTGGGGTACGTTATTTTTTCCACAGTATTGGGATTTAACCAGTTTCTTTTTTGCTCACAATTTCTCCACATTTGGAGAATATTCTTCTGCAGGGTACAGTAGATGCTGGCATGGCGGGGTGGGGAGAGGTGGAACGGTTAACGACAACGCCACCTGGGGAATTTCACCCCAGGAATTAACCGGAGAACAGGCACGCGCAGATAAGGTTCTATTCCAGAGGCAGAGACAGGATTGAGGGTTATGCACTACAATTTTATTAAATCCAATACTCAACAAAAAATAACTCGGCTGTACAAAAGTCAAACAAAAGGGGTGGACAGGGCTGGGGCCCCACCGGCAGGTAAAACTCAATTAGGGGAGATAAACTACAAACACCCGTGCTACTGCAAACAAAACTACACACGAGGGGTGATGAAAACGCCCTCCACCAGGGGTTGGGTCCCCGCCGTGGCCCGCAGCACCTGTCCACAAAGAAAAGAGAACAATTACATTTACAATGATAAACAATCAGACGCGACGAGCGCACAGGCAAATAAATGGTGACCAGGTCGTCTAAAAGAACAACGTCAACCAAGAAACGAAAAGCAACAAAACCTAAAAAAGTAAATATAAATTGATACAATTTACACACTGTTAGAGTCTAAAATTTAGGCAAAAGCTCCGTGGTCGCCTCGGCGGCACCACCACGTCTCAGCGCCATTTCTCCGAGCAAAGGGGAGCGAGGGGAGAGGGAGAGAGAATCCCGAACCAAAGGACCGAGCCAAAGCAGCAGTGGGTCCAGTAAGCGAGATAGTCCGTGCCGACTGTTTGGTGGCGCCCCACTCCGTGAGGGGTTCCCGCTGGGGCAACGCGACCCACTGACGCCAGCCGGCAGCCAACTGCAGCAAGAACAGCCCCATTAACATTTATCAACCGAGTGGGGGAGTCAGTGACGCGCATTGCTGCGCCTTACCTGCCCAGGGCAAACTAGCGCGCGTGCCCTCACGGCAAAGCGCTCTAGGCGGGAGGAAGCACCAACCTTCTTGGCGCTGCCAGACAGCTCGCGCTGTGAAACTGTTTCTGTTGGTCGAACCGCCCAGATAAGCCGCAACCCCGCCGTACCGTCGAAGGGGGAAACAACTGAAGTCAGCTGGAGGCAGTGCCTTATATAAACCTTTTCTCCCCACCCACCAATTAAGGCACTACCTCCATATGGCACCTGTTCGGAGCGCAGGCCACGCCCTGCCACACATGGAACCAACCAGGAAGAGATCTCAAGTCTGGGACCACTTTGAAATGGGCCGCCGCCGAACAAGGTAAGTGTTACAAACGTATTTTTCAACTCTTATTCACACAGTAACAAATAATAAAACACACACATCTCATTTTTAATTTGCAGGTGAAGTGTTTGCTTTGTTCCCGACATATAATAATAACACGTCATCAATGATGAGGCATTACCGAGGCAAACATGAGAATGAAGCTGGTGGTGCTGCTGTGATGACGTTTCCACCAGGTGAGTGGGTGCTGTTCCAGGCAATATTAAGAGTAACTTTTAAACTTTACTGCGCAGGTTTGGGTGTATAGAATTAGTTAATGAACTAAATTAATCTTGTTCTGCTAACTTCCATATTTTATGTAGCAGGAAGCAGGAGCTTGATGAAGCTCTAGTGGATTTCATAGTGAAAGATTCCCAGCCTTTCACTGTGGTGTCTGATCCTGGCTTCCGTGCTCTGGTGGCTAAACTGGATCCCACATGCACCCTTCCATCAAGGCAGACAGTTAAAGCCATGGTGGAGAGGAGGGATGTGGAAGAAAAGGAGAAGGCCAAGGCAGCCCTGCAGAATGTTGACAGTGTCAGCTTGAGCGCAGATATGTGGACCTCCATCAACATGGATGCGTATCTCGCCGTCACCTGTCATGCTATTCATGCAGGTGAACTCTCCACCACCCTGGTGGGAGTTCGGCCTTTTCCTATCAGTCACACAGCAGAGAACATCGCTGGAACTGCTCGAGAGCTTTTAAGGCAGGGGTGGGGGGGTGCACATATAAAATATAAAAATCTTATTGCGTTGCGGGCCGGAACTCAAACAAAATGGCAAAAGACCTTGGCATAAACCTCAATAGAATTATGAATGATAAACTCAGTGGGATAGAAACCACAAGCATCTTCTCTTTATCGTCATTACTTGACCCAAGATTTAAAACACTCGGATTCCAAAGCCCTTCAAATGCCGAGTCAGCTGTGCACCGGTTAAAATCGGAGTGTGCGGCATTGTTGCAGAATGCACCCACCCAAGAGGACCCACCATCCACTTCAACAGCACAGCCAGAACCAGCTGCTTCTTCCCAAGGTACAAAAATGATAGAATTTGGATCAATAGATTTATTTGCATTGATTCATGTACAGACTAAACTTTATGTAATGTTTTATTTTGAGTCATTGATCCGTGGAAGCTGTTGGACAGGGATGCTGAAGAAGCAAGAGCGTCCAGGAATGCCACCGCTGATGCCATAGTGGAGGTGCAGCGTTATCTGTCAGCCCCTCCACTTGAACGATCACAGGACCCTCTGGTGTACTGGACGACAAACAAAGCCCTGTACCCAAACCTGTACCACCTGGCAAACCAGTACCTCGCAACACCAGCATCCTCTGTGCCCTGCGAGAGGGTGTTTTCTAAAGCCGGGGAAATAGTTTCAAAAAGAGAAAAACCGCCTCAAACCCTCGACTGTGAGAAACTGTTGTTTTTAAATAAAAATGCATAAGCACACCAGTTCACCCAAGCACCTTAGGCCCATACCCCCATCTGTTCCTAAAATATATAGAAAAATAATATAATAATAATACAACATCAAAAGTGCACAAACAGCAAAACTCAAAGTGCACGCTTGCTGGGTCATCAACCTTTTGCATGGCTGCAGTACCACCAATGCGCCAGCAGATGACGCCCGCGTTCGAAATGATTGAAGCTTCGAGTAATGACCAATTTTCAACACAATGGTCCAAAAGGGTTCAAAGCCTCATGAAACCTCATTTGGACATCACTACTTAAATGTGCAGGGAAGGCAGGGAAGGAAGCAGGGAAGGGAAGACAAGGGAAGACAAGACAGGCAACAACGCAATACTCCACAAAGCACCACAACCCTCCGGCCCTGATGGGCAGGCGCTCCCTCCTTAAGGTGGCCAGATGTTAATTGCCCATAGGTGCGCCTGCCTGCAGCGCAAACTGAGCTCCTCACGCCCCCTGGAGGGAAGACCAGGCACAACCCTGGACCCCAACAACTGTGTCCAGAAATGATCCGTCAGATCAAATTAAGAGAAGTTGAGAAAAGAACAGGTGAACACACACACACACACACACACACACACACACACACACACACACACACACACACACACACACACCACGGGGTAACAGAGAGAGAGAATAACAACAGCAGCTGTAAAGCCAAATGAAGTCAATCTTACAACAAAATTTGCTTGAGAGACAGAGAACATGAAATCCAAACTGCAGAGCTCTTTTAGATCACCCCTCTGTAGTGCTCCACTGTGCCTCTATGCATGATAGTCTGGAGTATTACACAGTGTCACCTACAGTTCCCATCATCCATATGTTGTTTATAGTAACACGTCTATAATATATGAAATATGATTATTACAATTATAAATATTACAATACTTTCCATGTAAAGTAAAGTAGACCCATATACATTGTTTTGGTTTTATTGTTATTTTATTCAACTTTGTTATTTTGTTTGTTTCAATGCAGACGGAAAAACACTTGGTGGAAGACACATCCTCCATGCAAGTGTTGACCGGACATTTTTGAAAGTTTTCACCTCTGTTTTGCTTCCAGTTTTCTTTTTCACATGCATAACATCACTGTTGCTCAAAGGTAAGTCTCACTATTTTTGTTGTAGCCTTAAAATGAGTCCAAAACAGTTTTGTTGCTAAAATAGCAATAAAACACCATCGCTGTCTGTCAAGAATACAAGAAGAAAGAGCACGTCCCACGAGACCAAGACACAAATTCTGTTGCTAGAAATTGATCATTTTAAATCCGGTTATCAGGAGTTTATGTGCTAAAATTCCAAACTGTCCGAAGGCGGTGTCAGTGAATCACGTGTTTGGACCCAGAGGTCACCTCTCTGGGGGGTATTTGATTGGTGCTGAACGGAGGCTCCGCCCACAAGGCGCTCTTTTTGAATTACCGTACGACTTTCTCCCTCATTCAAATTCTCGCACCACTCGTCTAGTTTGAGACCCGCTTTTAAGAGAATCGGTCTTTATCACAAAGAACCCTCGTCATGGTGCTTCCAGACTGTTTCAGATGAGGACAACAAGTGTTTAGCGACCTTCATTTAGGAAGATGAACATTTGTCTTCTGTTTTGGATCCTGCTCCCAGCAGCAGAATGCGGTAAGTTGAGGAAACTTTCTCTACACACACGTTCTGAGCGCTGTGTTGCGCTTTTCTCAGGTAGAAATAGACAAACAATCAATCAGCTCTCTGTGTAGATGCTCTTCTCCCACATTTGGTCTTGTTCCTCTCAGATGTCCCCCAAAGACTCACACCATAAAAACCTATTAAAGATAATAAAAAGAGAGTACAATAAGAAATAAAATAGAATACATTAAAAAAATATAATATAATATAAAAACTATTGTTGCGTTTGCAAAGTAAAGGCAATACAACTTAGATTACCATTGACACACAATCGTGTGTGCCTTTTATTGAAGCCACAACAAGTAGTAGAAAAAATCAAATTAGAGCGGGAAAAACACGCACCCCCACCCCTCAACTCCAACGGTCCGTTAAAGGGGCCGTGCCAAATTACCCGACTTAGTTGTCGGCAAATAGCGCGAGCGAATGAGGAACTCATACATAGCAAAATGCTCAACAGGACTATGGCAATGAAACAGATATGAACAATGATGGTGAATTATGATATACAAGTGACCGCTACACTATAAAAAAAAAACTCCCTTTGTTTTTGTTTAGCTCTGCAATAAAAACATCAATAGCGAATAATGCACCAGGAAGCTGGTGAAATACTTGAAGATATTTGGGCAGTGACACTATTCGAACGCCAACATGAGCAACCGAACGTGGAAACTTCAGTGTTTCCGTTTCCAGTGCGTGGTGCTGTTCCTGACTGAGCCGTTAGGGGGCGCAGCAGTACTGCACACTGAGACTTCCGGTTGATGCAACCTCTGCTAAAGTACCTCTGCCCTGTGCGCGTGTGTGTGTTTTAATATTTTAATATCAAAAGCATATGCATGAAAGTTGCAGGTAACTGTCCAAACACAGATGTATTTTTTAGTTGTTGACTATCTGAGGATTTGCTTTGATTTTGATGCCTGCACACAGAGTACGAAGAGAGTGGAGATTAAACCTCTTTTCTTATTTGTGCCTGTTCAGGTGCTGTAGTAAACCTTGTTTATATTCAGTTTATGAGGAACCTATTATGATATTTTGGGTTATTGTTGGGTCTTTTGACCTGTTTCTCATCCTGCTGCTCCATGTTTCCTTCACAGCTTGTGGAAAGAGGCTGTTTTTCATTCTGGTTGTTTGTTTTTAGTGGTGTTTTTGTCCAGTTGAGTGTTTGTGAAGAGGGAATAGAGTAGGGGAACGAGGAGGAAGCAGCCCTGAGGAGTTCTGGTGATCAGGATGAGAGGAGATGAGATGTGGGTTTTTATCCTGACATGTGGTGGTCTGGCTCAAAGAGGATCAATGATGATGATCAAAGAGATATTTTAGCTTTTTTTGATACCGTCCACCAATTTGAGCAGATACGACTCACAGCTTAAGGTTTAAAATAATTAACCATAATATTAAACTGTCTACATCTTTCAATATTAATTGACAAGACCTGAGATTGGGATCAATTTATAACATGATTATTTTTGTCAGAACCGCTGATCCCACTGTGAGGGTCCAGAGTTTTGACTCCATTTGTTTTGGTGTTTCAGGTTCCCATTCTCTTGAGTTCTTGTCTACAGGACGTGTTCAGCCTGGATCTCGGCCCCATTTTGAACAAGTTACACAGTTTGATGGAGTTGTGATCTCTCACTGTGACAGTGGGACACAACAAGAAACACTTCAAACCCGTCCTGGAATCCCACAACTTAACTGGGACCTGCAGAGCAGCATGTTATGATGTTTTTGATGCTCTGAAAGAGATTTCTAAATTCATCAATCACACACGGAGTAAGTTTTGTAGCACATTTGCTTTGTCATGTGTTTATTTTGGTGAAAATGAACTGAACATTTTACATAAAACAATCCTTGTAGATGTTCAGCGGCGGCGTGGGCTGCATCACGTCAGACGAGAGGCTTGAATCTGCTTTTGACAACTGGGCAGTGAATGGAGAGGGTTTCATTCATTTGATGCTGGAGCTCAGAAATGGAAAGCCCTGTCTCCTCTTCTGCAGAAATGATTAAAGATTCGTGGAACGGCTATGAGGCTCGGAAGCATGTGTTTGGACAATTCATCAGGAGATACTGTCCAGAAATGATCCATCAGATCAAATTAAAAGAAACGGAAAAAAGAACAGGTGAATAAACACACACATATATTTGTACTTGTATCTTTGTGAGGACTAAAATCTAACAACCACACAGATTTGGCTCATTGGACATAATTCAGGAATTAACCTGAACACATATATAAAAGTATTTCTTCCCCTGGCTGGTCCCACCCTGATCATCACCTTTTCTATCCCTTTTCTCATCAGTGCGCAACGTTGAGCTTCAGTCTGTGTCCAGGCCTCAGACAACTGTCGGCATGTCACGTTGGTCCAGACAGTTAATAAATGTAACAGTTGAAATACTCTAAATAGAGTCAGTTACACTTTCTGTTATTCGGAGCACAGCTTTCAAAATATTAAAAATACGTTTATTACAATAACACATGACGACATGCTGCATAGAGTAAAGTATGGCCAGTTTGGTGATTACAATAATCATGTTTTTGTTGTTTATACTCTTTTATGAGCAGATGGAAACACACTTGATGGACGACACATCCTTTACATCCAGATGACGTTTTGGAGAATTATCGGCATCATCTTTACAGTTTGTTGTTTAATCTCCGTAATGACTCTTTTGTGTAAGTCTCACTTCTTTGATTGTAACTTTCAAGTCAGTCTGTGAGCTGATATTTTACTATTGTGGCCCTGCATTAATAGAATGTTAATGATGTTTCTTGTGAAATACACCTGTCAGCATCTATTAATTGTTCCTTCATTTTATTTCTTCATAGTCACAAGAGAGGAAAAAGTGGCAAAGAAAACTTTTCTCACGAGTCCATTGATGAATAACTGGGGGAAGATGGATTTTATCCACGGAGGACTTGAGCAGAGACGACATCAATGATCCAGGATGTTTTACTCTTCATGCTGAAAGTGCACGTCTATAGAAACGTGTAGACCTGAACAGAGGATCCAAAGTCACATGTGCTGTAATATTTGGACTGTGTTGTCATCCAGTAGCAGAGCTTTGGGACTTATGCTGCTGACACGGGTCTAACCTTCACTGACTGTCATCTTTTTTAAGAAGCCAAGAAGCCAACCTATGGAAAACTTTAGCACTTTGACCCTAAATTCAGTATTAATGATCTTGAACTTCTTAAATCAGAGCTTAACACTCATCTTTTAAAACTACCTTTAAACACCTCGTAATGCTGTCACTTTATGTCTGGTTTCATGTATTTTTGTGTTATTTACTCATTCATCTCTCCTTTATTTTGTTTGCATCATCTTTATTTTATGTAAAACAGTTTGGTCACTTATTTCTACATAAAAATCTTATATGTTGTTGAATGTATGATGACTTTATTTCTGTTTCTGAAAGACTGGTTTCAGTTACATCCTTGGTGTTGTTGAAATTTAACTCTGAAGTTCTTCCTTGAAGAATCAAATCAGATTGATTTGATTTATGCTCCAGACACGGGTCTAACCTTCACTGACTGTCATCTTTTTTAAGCAGCCAAACTATGGAAAGCTTGAGCACTTTGACCCATCTTATGTTATGAAGTTCTTCCTAGAAGAATCTAACAAATTCATGTGAAACTGGTCCACTAATATTGTGTGTAAAATAATAAACTGTTTAATAGTGTTTGTAAAATAACTTGCAGAACTTGATGTGTGAAATCATTAAGAGTTAAATTTTTTTCATTATTAAATGTTTGTAAATATTGTATGTTTTTACTTCCTGCAATAAATGAGTTTTATTTTTGTTAAGAGCCTGTGTGATAATGTTTATTTTCATTTACATGAGGGAATGTCTGATTAGATGAGGTGGTTAACATTGTCTCATCACAGCAACAAGGTTGTGGGTTCCAATCCCCTGGGATCGCAGCTTTATCAGTGCAGTTTGGAAGTTCTCCCAGGATGTTTCATGAAATGACCACTGACTCTTTTAGTTCATTTGTGTTTTACCCATTTTGAAAAAATAACTTAATTTGGCCAGGTTTAGTTACATATTTGGTCTCATATTTTAGTCTTTTTCTGGTCATTAAAGTACCGGTAATGTCCTGCTGAAACACCAGTACTTTTCATACAAAGAGAATCCACACAGAAACCTCTGAATGTAGAAGGTTTAGGGCAGAACACTGGCTGAACAGGTTCAGGGACACTGTTCTGTCATCTGTCGCCTGCAGAAATGATTAAAGATTTGTGGAACAACCGTGAGGCTCAGAACCATTTGTTTGCCACCAAGGCAAACTGGATCACTGTAACCGGCCCGTTGCCTTCTGGGGATGGATCAGTGATCCTCATCCTGACAGCTGAGGTCCCCCTGATCCACACCAACATCTATGGCTGTGTTGTCCAAACAGAAGACAGAACCATCACTGTCATGTGGGGTGAGAACTTTACATTTACATACTGCTGCATGATTGTTATTGAGTCAAAGCAATACAGGCTGGAACTTACTCTCACAGAATTAACATTCTGCAAAATTAAAGGGACTTTTTTTTCATTTACATCAATCTTACAACAGAATTTGCTTGAGAGACAGAGAACATAAAATCCAAACTGCAGAGCTCTTTTAGATCACCCCTCTTGTAGTGCTCCACTGTGCCTCTATGCAAGATACTCTGGAGTATTACACAGTGTTAGTTACAGTTCCCATCATCCATATGTTGTTTATAGTAACACGTCTATAATATATGAAATATGATTGTTACAATAATAAATATTACAATAATTTCCATGTGTGAGGGTGAAGTTTTGGTCACCCGCGCTGTTCGTCATTAGACTCAGATCAACCACGCAAACAACAGGAGGCCTTGCAAGGGAGAGCTGAGCAGCAGTTCAGGCTTCCTCTGTCAACTGTGCTCATCTGCTGCTCGCTCGCCTCTTTTATTGGTGAAAACAAGATTTATGTCAAACAGGACCTCACGACTCCTTGTCTCCTATCTACTTTTCCCATCTTTACGACCTCCTTGTCTTAACGAACAGGATACCTCTAAGTGCTGGTTTTGTAAACAGCTCCAGCCCTTAGTTTAAACATTCACACATTCCTTTTTCTTAACAGCATTCCTCAAACACTTAAAATCTACACATCACAGCATTTGGACGACAATAGTAATGACAATAATTCTTCTCACACATGTAAAGTAAAGTAGACCCATATGCATTTTTTAATTGCTTTGGTTTTATTGTTATTTTATTCAATTTTTGTTATTTTGTTTGTTTCAATGTAGATGGAAAAACACTTGTGGAAGACACATCCTCCATGCAAGTGTTGACTGGACATTTTTGAAAGTTTTCACCTCAGTTTTGCTTCCATTTTATTTTTTAAGCTGCATAACATCACTGTTGCTCAAAAGTAAGTCTCACTATTTTTGCTGTAGCCTTAAAATGAGTCCAAAACAGTTTTGTTGCTATTGTACCAATAACATTTATATGATCAGATCACTGAGTTTCTTAGCAAAACAAATGTTAATTATGATTCCACTCTGTTTCACCATAGTCAAGAGGAAACAGAGAATTTCTTCTGGTTGGGATCAACCAATAATGAAATATTTCATGAAATTGCTGAATAACTGGGACATGATTATTGCAGCTGCAGAAGATCCAAGCACAGACATCTTCTATGACCAAGAATATTTTGCTCTCCCTATTAGAGATGTACATCCATAGATATACAGAGAACTAAACAGGGGATCAATGGCAAAATATATTAAATAATGTTCAGTTAAGTGTTTACATAAAAATGTATAAGATATAAGAGGACCTTTCATGTTGCCTTGGCCACTAATACTGCAAGTAAATGATTATCAAGCAAGTAAATGATTATGGTTATGTATTGGATGTCTGTATTTCAACATTGGTTTTTTTTGCATTGCATGTGTTTTGTTTGTTTGTTTTTTGTTTGTTTGTTTTGATCAAGAGCCTGTCTGTCTCATCCATCATGGGCAGGAAATACTGTATGTTAACATTGGGCATCTAATGAGAACAAGCAACGGCAGAAGAAGGAAGTGCAGTTCTTATTTCATTTCTTTCATTATTTTTAAATTCAGGCACAGCACTTTTCTACTGGCAAGTTTATATGAAAGCAAATTTCCAATGTTCATGATACATCTTTAGGCTTGAAACAATTTTGATTGTATATATATATAAATGAAGATTGATTTATTTATTGATTAATTGATTGATTTATTTATTGATTAATTGATTGATTGATTGATTGATTGTGTAAGCTTTCATGTGCATGCATTTGTACATCAAATTGACCTGACAATTCTGCAGAAATTGTGAAAGTGTGCCTGCTGCTGTGGCCCGTCCCGCCAATTTAGCACATGTTCAGCAGCCCGTTGTCTTCCCACACAAGCGCAGATTCGTGATTATTCAGAAACGTATGACCTGTTGTGGCTTTTTACTCTATGTCTAATTGCTTTAATAAACTTACGCTTTTCTTAAGTCAGAATGCCTATGCCAGTGCCAATGAGTTGATGTAGAGTTGCCGCAACAAAGTCGAATGATGAGTCAGGGTCAGCTGGTTCACGGTCCAATGATGGTTTATTGATGATTCACAATTCACCATGCATGAGAAGTAGCCCGGGCTAAGTCTGAAAACTAGCATGAAATCTCCAGCTTTTATACAATTTGGAGCCTGGGTTTACTCCTCCCCGGGCTCCTCCTTCTCATTATGCAATTTTTCCCATTTTCCACCGTTTCGTCCTTGTACCACGCCTCTGAAACCCCCTGTCTTATCATATTCTGGCCAGTAAGTGAAATGGCAAACATTACAATCATACAGAAAGAACAGAAAAACATTGATTAGGCACTTTAGTCTGGATAATCATTGATCACGGACACCAATCATCAGATGTCCTTGACCTTGCCTGAACATGCTTAAACAGGCTTTTAGAAACCTTTACCCTTTACTACAGACCCACACGTTTTGAACGCCGATTGGACCACTTAACAACGGTCAGCGTTTCATAATTTTAGCTCAAACAGTGTCGGAGATACGACGAGTTAAATACGAGGGTTTTGTCAGCATTGAGCGGTTTTTCCCGCTGCAGTTTCTACGAGAGCTAATGGGAGACTTCAACCTGTCGACGCACAGCTCGTTTAATGGAGGGCTGATTAATTTAATGTTCTCAAAGTTACATTTTCGAGTTAGTAGAGGTTTGTAACTACAAAAGGACGTGTTTATATGTTTGTAGGGCCTTCTAGGGCAGAGTTATGGCGATTTGTTCGGCAACGTTTCAAGCGTTTTCTTCCCGCGCCACTCCCGGTCACGTGGTCTCCGAGCTCTAGTTTGGGATCAATCACAGTTGTGATCAATCACAGTTCCAGGCATCCCTGCGGGGACATTGGTTGATGTTTGTTGACTTTTATATTTAACATGATAACTCTAGACGTAAATAGAATAAAAGTCATAGCCCTCGGAGGAGCAGATACGCGCCACAGCATAATATTATCACTTCCGGTCAAAGTGTTAGAAAGGAGGCAGTAGGGGTTTTGGGGGGATTACTCGGGGGTGGTCTCTTGGTGTATGGTTAAAAAAAATGTCTTGTGGCGTGTGATTGCTGCAGTGAACGTATCAACAGTGAAATTGAGAACCACAAGATGGCAGCAGGGTGACATATTTGATTTATATTATTTACAATCTGAAATGAACGACAAACGACAGTGTATCATTAATTAAGATGCGCGTGAAGCAGCATAGATCCTTCACGTATCAATGACAAGTGCGAGGGGAGTCAATGATTTATAACTACATCTCTGACTTGGATGTAGTCTCTGGCTGTTGTTTTTTTTGTTTCTTTGGGTGCTATTTTTAAGCATTCTGTCCTTTATCAACTTTATCTTTAGTGTTTTGTATGATATAAACAGGTTGATGACGCCGAAGATGCCACTTCTGCACCGCAGGTGGCGGTGTGGGCATGAAACACCATTGCTGTCTGGTAAAAGGAATCCAAGAAGAAGAAAGAGCACGTCCCACGGGACCAGACAGATGTTATGTTGCTAGAAATCGAAACTTAAGTTGGAGTGAGAAATTAGGACCGTCTGACATCTCTCTCCACATATTTCGTTAAAATGTCAGAGCTCTTTTAAGTTATTCGCCAAGCGGGGACATACAACAACACGCTTTTAACGACAACATCGCTTTAATGAACCTCCCCACGTCAGGTAGGTGTGTCTGAAGTCAACAAGATTTGCGGTAATAAAAACTAGGTGATTCAAAGGGGGGAAGGCTGCTTTTATAGCGGCTATTTGTCCAAACACTTAATATCAAATGGACACGAAGTTTCGGCGCGTGTTAGAAAGGTGGCTGTTTAATCTCTTGCAAGAATGAGTCCAGGCTCCTTGAAGCTCTTCCGCTATCTCTCTGTTTTCTCCTCAGTTTACAAGAAATGGATCCTGCCAGGCAGAAACGCAGGGATGAGATCAACAAGTCTCTGGCGTTCATACAGTGAGATATTTATCATTTCCTTTAGGCTCAGCATTCATTGAAGGTTGACCCAGAGTGACAGTGCTTCATGTCATCTAAGCGAGGGTTCTGTCTTCTTTTGTAGGTCTTCTCTGGCTTATTCAGAGCCAGATGGATACCAGGTATTCTTCTGTCCGCCTCTGCTGCTTCTGCAGTTTCAGTTTCCTGCCTTTCCCAGTATTTCAGTATGTTTGTGGCTATTTGGACATTCTGGACCCACTGTGAAAAAATGTGGGATTAATTTCCAATAGGTGGTTAACATGTCAGTAAGGTAGATTTATTTTACTAACATATCTTTGACCCCCAAAAGAATAGTCCCACAACAGTCATAATTTAGTACTGTTGATATGTGGTTCATCCTTGAGATTTCACTGGCTGTTGTAGCTTTCAGGTCATGAATTCTGATATTGTAGCATCTTCTCCACCTCTGAAAGAATATAAATCATGTTATTTAATCTTCTTTTTAAAATTTCACACCAGAAGAGTTTGTATCAATTTACTGTAATTTACAGTAAATTTACTGTAAGATTTAATTCCCAAATCCTAAATAGAAAGGTGTTTCTTAAATCACTTTCCACTTCCACTTATAAATGGACTTAAATCCATTTGTCCTTTATTTAACGGATCATTACCAAAATATAATCTCTACACAGTGAATTTAAATATTAAAGAAATGGTCCTATATTTTGTTTTTTTCCAGCTATGCTAATGTCTGACATTTTATATCTTATGTTTTGCTTTTGCAGGGCCTCTTGACCAAGTTGGTGTTTAATCTGCTGGAGGAGGGCAACACCTTATTCAAAGAGGAAAAGTGGAAAGAGGCAGTGGGAGAGTTCACCGAAGGTTTGAATGTGTCGCTCTACGCTGCAGCAGATAACATCGACGTCCCCGAGGTTTTACGGGAGAGTCTGTATGTTAACCGGGCCGCTGCCTACCAAAGTTTGGTAAGACAACATTTTCAGGCAGGATGCAAAGATTTAAACCTTGATCCATCAAAATACATGTTCTTTAACTGAGAAATAGCAGTCGTGTAAAACATTTGTATGTGAGGCAATTTGTTTGACATTTGTTGCAGGATTAAAGTAAATGAGCACCAAAGAAACAAAGCTTACAATAAAAATGGACTTTTGTTGGACTCTCGATATCTTGTTTAATAGAATTTCAGAGTTTTATTTTTTAATATTATTACTAAGAATGCTAACAATCACCAACCATAGCATAGTTTACATATTATTGTATTTTAGAAGCCTACATTTTTGATTAGCATTTTGCCACCGCTGCGCCTGGCAGTTTGCTGAAAACACACTAACTTTGATGACTTTACTAGTCCCATAATTGCGTTAGCACCATTGTGATGGTTGTGGTTCAGGGTGCAGTGTTACTGAAAATAGAAACCAAAATCACAAAATGCCTGAAGGAACTCTGATACTGCCCAGTGAGTAAAAGGGCTCTGCAGGGGAGGCTGCTCCTCAGCTTTATCACAATGATTTACGGTTGTGTTTCACCCCTAAACAGTAAATCTGCTTCTATAAACAACCCCAGTCTGAATTGCCACTCCTGAGTGGTTTTGACCTCACTCTGACACTTGTAGTATTCATATGATCCTCTCATGTTATGTGTTTTCCACAGAGGAACTATGAACTGGCGGTTAAAGACTGTGAGGAAGCCCTGGTACTGTGTGAGGAAAACCGGAGGGCCCTGTACAGGAAGGCTGTCTGTCTGAAGGAGCTTGGGAAGTACAGGGAAGCGTACGAGTGCACCACGCGCTTCCTGCTCATCTCTCGCCTGGTAAATTCTGCAGGAAACTTTAGGATCACATTCCTCAAAAATGTTTGAAGAATCTTTTGCCTATGGTGACTCATAAATTGGCATCTTGAGTTTTGAATAAAACCTGCTCGCTGTGTTTGTCGGGAGGCTGCGGGCGCAGCAGCGCTGAATAGTCTTTATGCTGATACACACCACTGTGAATCTTAAAGTTTTGTTACTAGTGTTGTGTGTGCTTTGGCTGACAGGACAAACAGGTGAATGACCTCGCACAGGAGCTGGCTGTTCACCTAGGACTGAAGAATCGTAAGCCTTATATCAGCACAAAGGTCAGTATTTTGATTTTGTTTACTGTCTTACGCTATAAAAACATGTAATAAATATTATTATTATATGTAACAACAATAAGGAGAAACATAGTGCAACAATATCAGAATTAACCAAAAATAGTACGAATGGGATGAATCCATATAACGCACCGAAGAGAACAGTTTCATACATTTGTTACAAAAACAAAAGACACAAGAGGTTGAGCTTTCATGTTGTGACTCACGGGAGGGCGAGGTTTACTGGTGCTTTTACTTTTATCTGGAACGTTTCTATCGGGGCCTTAAGGGTTTCAGTGTGTCACTGCTGTCTGTCTTTCCTTCACCTCTTCAGTTATGCATAAAAATCTGTACACGTACATGTTACTAATAGGTTCAGCTAGTTTCAGTTTCAGGTAAACTAAACAGTCATGACCTGATTTGGAGGTCAGCCAGCTGAGTCTCACATACCCACCGTGTTATCTCCTCTTAGGAGCAGCCACTTATCATCACAGATAACGCCAGTGCAAACTGTCCCGCTGACGCCATCAAGGCAAGTTCAACCTACAAACTCCTGCACAATAACAACAGCAGTGGCCATCAGCATATTCCTTTTGTTTGAAAGATATCTTCTCCCTTTCACTTCAGGTGCCGGTGGCTCATTCAGAAAATGGACTACATCCTCTGAGTTGTTTTGCACCAGGTATAAAGTAAAAATCTCATCATCGTATTAAATAAGAGATCAGCAAGAAGGAAAGTAAAGGGTCATATTGTTACACACAGATGTAGGGCATCAAACCCATAAATTGTGACCCTGTCCACAATCCTGCTTTGATTAAAGGTCAAAAGAACTTATCGCTGGAGGAAAGCAACTTGGTATTCAACAAAGTTTTAAAAAAATAAATAAAAAATCTGCTTTTTTTCCTAGTCACTTTTCCCAGCATGCCCCAGGTCACTGTTCCCTCCAGAAATCATGTCTCTACTACTGCTTGTGCCCTTGACTCTGTGGAGGATTCCGAGCTGATGGGAGAAGACTTGGACAGTCTGCTTGATCAGGAGCCAACCGAGGTAAAATCGCTCTGGTGTCCTTGCAGATTACTACAATAGCCTGATAGTGGAGCCAAGGCAGATTTGTCAGTAAGGAAAAGTAGAAGCCAGAGACATTCCTCCTCTTGTCTTCATTTTTTAGTCTACTTTTCCCTCACTGGCTTTACCAATACCCTGAGTATATCTTAATGTTAAAAATGCTGTTACTGAGAGTTTAGGGCCACGAAATCACACAAAACCTGGGAATCCTCCATTTATCATTTTGGTTCTGTCAGTTTTCGTTGTACAGTAGTGGCACAACTCTGGGTTTGTGCTATTTTAGGGCTGCTAGATGCAAGGAAATACAGGAATGTGTGCTTCTCCCTTCTCCTGTCAGGATTATTTAAATACACACACGATCCTCTTTTGGTTTCATTAAGTCTTAAAGGTGTGCCTCTGCAGGAACTCACCCTTCACCATCGTCATCCTCCTCCTCACTTATCGCACAGCAGATGATATCGAGATGTGAGGCATAATTTCTGCCCACTTCCTGTTTTCTTCTGCACTTTAAAATGGGCTCTGATCATCAACCTTGCATTAACGGACTCTTTCAGCAGTTACAAGACGAACAGCATGAAGATGGAACTTCTAGGCCCAAGATTTCTGCTGCTTTATTCAACATTGTGTTCACAGAGCCACATACACCTGTAGTTATTATCTTGATTGAAGTTTGTTGGTTTTTTCCCAGGTCCTCCACCAACTTACATTGGATCCTGGACACCGAGTCGGCGCTGTCCTGCCCCCAGCCTTCATCTCCCCTGAGCAGACACTCGACTCCCTCGACTTCTTCACAGAAACGAGCCCCACAGGTGAAACACTGGATGCTTTAGACGACCTCTTGTCGTCTGAAATTGGATGCAGCGCAAGCCCTCGAAACTCTGGGCTGGCCTGCATGAGGCTCGATGCCCTGGACAGCCTGGATTCCCTGGATGATTTCTCAGAGAGCTCTCAAAGGCCGGCTACTGAGAGCAAACCTGACTGGAACGTGGGGGGAAATTCCCTGGATGACCTGGATCCTCTGGAGCATCACATTGATCAGGGCGATCTCAGAAGGAATATCCAGGAGCCTGTTGTGAATCACCTGGATTCCCTCGATGACCTGGACACGTTTCCGTCAGCGGAAGCTGTTGCGGCACCTTTGGACTCCATCTTCCAGTTCAACTCTCCTGGTTAATATGATTTATTGTTTATTTTACGCAGTAGCAGGTCCGTCCGTTCAGATGTTGTAAAACCAATTATGCTCGCTTGGAACTACTACAAACTAGTTTTAAATGGTTCAAATGAGCTCATTTATGATGCTGTTTGCACTGATTCATAATTTTCCACTTGTTTTTTGTGGTCTCTGCTCCTCAGTTCTTCCCACCGCTGCAGCTTCTGTGATGCAATCTCCACAGAGTAACAAACACACTGATAACAGGGTGAGTCCGATCTCCTCCTGGCTGCCATTACTCCTTCAATTTTTCGTCTCTGTTTATCTTGTTTTTCTAATGTCAACAAAGAGGAGCGGCCGATCACAGGAGGCATTCGCTAATCCGCTGTCCTCCACCCACAAGTTCCTGCAGGCCTGCTCTGCCTGTTTTCCTCGGAAAGGTACCTTTACGAGACCAATTGTAGTTCTGCAGGAAATTAAAACGGAAGCGGTGGCTTCGTATGCATCCTGTCACTGCTTTCATGGCGTGATTCTTGTTTGTCCTTTCAGCTCCAGGTACATATGCTTTTATTCACAAGCCAGATCTGGTCCACAAATGCAAGCGCGATGTTCTGTTATGCAAGCGAAAGGTGGGTTTTCCGTCTGAGTGGACCAAAGTGAGACCACTGCCTCTGATGCCGTCCTTTAACGGGCCATTTGTTCTTTGTAAAGGTAAGAAAGTTTAAACCATTGCTCATCGTGGTTTTGGGTGACTAGTTTGTTATTAAAAAATATGCTGTAAGTAAAATAAGCAATTTTTACATTTTAATGGACTGCTTTTATATCTTTGTCTTGAGTAATATCACTTTGTAGTAAATGATGGGAAATGTTGAAAATGCCACACAATTAAAAGACAAACATTGACACTGAAATGACTTTGAAAATGCAGTGAGCTAAAATCGCTGGTTTTCATGTTTCAGTCCATTTATTAGATTTCTTTCATTTGTAGGTATATAATGAAATAAGGGTCAAACTTGTTATGTGGAACATGCTGATGCCTGTTGTCTTCATGTTAGCTGTAATTAGGTGTCCTAAAAGACATGCATGCTGCAGCTCTCCTTTGTTTGTATGACATTTTGTTGTCTTTTTTCTTCTGCTCGTGTTGACAATTTGCTATTTTTATTTTACACTTGTAAAGGAATGAAGTAAATCTGATTAATGGCTGTAGATGCACAAAGACACCAAAGTCGAGGGGAAAAAAGCTAGCTATGTAATTTGATTTCTCATAATTGGATTTCTACATATTGTTGATAAATCAATAGCAAACAATTTGGGAGGAAAATGAAAGTCTGTTTTTAACACAAAAGATCGGTTCTGTGTTTTCTCTCTCAGACATGATGAGGACTGGAAATTCCAGCCAGTGTAAGTTAGGGGAGAACTGCACGTTTGCGTACAACCAGCTGGAGATTGACGTCTGGACCATGGAGAGGACTGGGAAACTGGACAGAAACTTTCTGTTTGAAACATCCGCCAAACTAGACCCTGCGAACTGCATCATCCATCTTTTACAAGAATTCAAGGGTGTATTTGTTTTCCTCTGCCAGGTTAGTGATGTCATTCAGCCTGTAATAGCTGTTACAACAAAGCATGGCAGTGTTGCCGTCTACACTTCACTTCATTTATTTAATGTGGAGCGTATAGCATGTGTGAAGGGTGTTTGTGTTCTTGTGTAGGTCAGGTGAAGAAGTCGTATGAGGAAACGGGCTGTGTTTTTGTCTAGTCCTGATTCATTTTCTGTTCTCTTCAGACATGTTTTGATGGTAAACCTAGAACCATCAGTCGGCGGGACAAAGGCGATCCGACCATCTGTTCCGGGGCTCGCCACTCCTTCGATGCCAATAAGTGAGTCTGCTCTGTGCCTGTACTCTCATTCTCTCTTTGTTTTTCTCTTATGCCATTAACCGGTGACCTTTCCCTTCCTTTGTGCCCGTCAGATGCTTGGTCTTTGAAGTGAAGAGCCTCAGTGTGAGGAAGGTGCGCCCGCTCAGCGTCCTGTGTCGCCTGGATTTGTGTCAACAAGCCGTCCATATGAACAGCCAGAGAGAGGACGGCTGTAACTATGCCCACTCTGTCATCGAGCTCAAAACCTGGATGGTGCAGCGCCACACAGGTGAGGACGGACACAGGAAGTACGACCATCACAGTGTTACTGCGCTAATATGTTACCTTGCAGTGGTTTGCAGCTTTAATTCTGTTTGTATTTACAGGCATCAGCCATAACGAGATTGTGAAAGTATCTACAAAGTATTACGAGAAACACGAGCAAACTTTTTATAGAGACGAAGGAAATAAGGTACGAACCCTTTAAATCATGGTTAGTTAAGGTGACAGAAACATCGACCTCCGGCCTGCAGAGAAATCGCTGACTTTAACGCCCTATTTCATCTGGCGCAGCTGTCTCCTGGAGGTGGTGTGTCAAAACCAAAGGGTGGAGAAGGGTCAGGAGGAGTGCGCTACGGGCCGAAGAACATGAAGATAGACTTTGCATGTGCCCAGTGCTGGCAGGCAGGTTTGAAGAGCTTGCCAGACAAAGCTCTGAAGTACTGCAGTGGCATCGGCAGGCACAAGTGGGTGACAATTCTGTCGTTCTCGTGCAGCATGCGTCACAATTATGTCCTCTGTAATCTTGTGTCTTCAACCTCAGGTGGACTAAAGACAGATTGCTGCTGTTGGTCACCTCACCAGAGAGGAAGAAATGGGTTCAGGTCCGACCTTTGCCACGTGTCAAGCACATCCCAAACCATTATGATGTACGTGCGCCGCACCAGCTTTCATACGCTGGGTGTTGATCCCCCCCAGCTCCATTCACTCCTGCCACCTTCTTCCTCTCTCGTTGCTGTGTGCTTTTAACATTACGTATTCTCCTGGCAGATGTGTGTGCAGGTTTTGAAGAAAAAGAAATGTAGCTACCCTGGAAACTGCACCTTTGCTCACAGCCAAGAGGAGAGGGAAATGTGGACATACATGAAGAATAATGACCGTGAGTCCTCACAGTTTCCTCTGGTTTGAGTTTGTGTGTGCGTTGTGCTACTCTTTTCTTAAAATGTTTTTAAAAAACCATCCAGTCTGTCTGGTAACTTCCACCATCTGAGTGGTTTTCAGACATTTAAATTCATTTTAAGGTTGTCAGGTAAACAGTGCTCCCTCTGGAGTCTTAAAAGGGTTCCAACCTTCCAGCAGCGCTACATAAGACCCATAAATCTGTCTAAAGGTCTTCTAGTATCACTAATGAGGCTGTACTGGATTATAATGATGCTTTTTTTGGGTAAGTGCTAATATCAGTGTGTTAACATTCACATAATGAAAATGACTGGTATTTAACAGGGATGTGTCCCATCTCAGTTCCTCTTGTGGGCGTACATAATGGTTTTACATGTGCTCTTTTAGTGCATGACATGGACCAGATCTACAATATGTGGTTGGCCCAGAATGCCCACAGTCGCCAGTCTGATGAGGCCGCACTTACCAAGGGCACCGCAGAAGAGAAAAAAACTGCAATGCCAACCGACTATGCTGAATCACTGGTGTGTATGTTATTCTACCCACACCACAAAACTTCTGCCCTGACACAAAACCAGATTTCTCCAACACAAATTTGCAAATATGTATTTCACCAACATTTAATTTGTGAAACAAGGTGTAAGTGTGTTCTTTATTCATTATCTGTGAGTTTTTGCTTCTCACCTTTGCTTTCGATTTTTAAAATTAATTCTACTCGCGGAAAACAAGACAGGTGAATTGGGTGGGTACTGGCGCCGCCTGGTGGCTTGGGTGTGTACAGCAAGAGCGGCAGAGAGCAATCCTGCTTAAACGACCTGACCGAGTCTTTTAAAAGACACCTCATATATTTACCCATTGATACATGTTCAAACACACAAATTTGCCTACGTCTCAATGTAGGTCTCGATGTATACATTTTCTGGATTCACAAATCTGAATTTTTTTAGATCAACTTCTACTGCCACCTGTGTGGAAGGCACAGTAACGGAGATCGGCAGTGGGAGCAGCACATCTCCTCTGAGAGGCACAAGGACCGTGTCTTTAGCTGTGAGGGAGAGGACGAAGCTTTAATGTGGATCTACCGTTTCCCTGGCACGTGCTTCAAACTTTGCCCCAAGTAAGGCCTTCTTCCTGGATACTGGTTTTGCTGGTTTTTACATACAAGGTTTAAAAAGGAAGTGTTCACCTGTGAGCTCCAGTGCTCTTACCAAATTCACCTTTTCACTTAAGTCTAACATTTTACAAATTTGAATCGTGAATTGTAAGTGATTCATTTAAACTTTTTCACAGTGTCATCACTTTAACTCAAATAGAGCCTTTTGGCCGCTGTATTGTTTTATGTTGCAGCCTGTAGATTCTCTCTTATTTCTCACTCACATGTGGTGGAATAAGGAACCCTGTAGTGAGCGACCAAACCAATCACAGCTGCTCCTCAGATGTGTTGGTTTTGTTTCTATAGTAATGTTTGTTCAGACAAGAGAATAGAAGTCAGACTGTCTGTCTGAGTGAAATTCATCGGACCACAAAACTGAAGTTTTTACAAAATTAACAAGGAAACGTATAAAATGATTAAACACGTGCGCCATGTTGATCTTGACCAGGTTGGATGATGGTTGTTCTGATGGCGTGAGCTGTGACTATGCCCACAGTCCCGAAGAGTTGCAAGAATGGAGAGAGAGACGGGATTTCCTGCGTAAAAAGTTAGCCAGAGCCAAGAAAGACATGTTCATCATGCCTGATGAGGTTGACTTTGGGAAATACAACTTTTTACTTCAGGACTGACAACGTTTGTTTTTTTTAACCATCGATAACACAAAGCAAATTAGGGCTGCATATATTCCAAATGTTGAATATCTATATGCACACATTTCCACTGATGACTGCAAATTTAGGGTACATGCCCTAAATTTAAGTCTGTATCCTTAATGTTCCTTCTTCAACGTACCAAATGCACATCTGCTTAGCTTTAATAGTAGTAATGTTCTTATTGAGGCTGGCTTTTCTTTTTTCAGGATATACATCATCTATGCATCCTTTGGTGTTCTGACCCACATGAGTCATGTCATAAAGGTTTTTATTGTCTTATTTGGGATGTTCACAGTATTCTTAAACTTTTCAGCAAAAACACAAATATTGCTTATTAAATTCCAATTTTAAAAAAAAAATATTGTGATTCTTAAATTGTGTGTTTTTAAAAATTATATTAACTTGATCACAGATGGATGCAAACAAATTCTTTGTAATCGTTCAACTTAAGTACCATTAAGTTTAATTTACCCCGTGATTTTTAAATTGATATTTGAGTTTGTGATCAAAAAGGTACATTTCTAATGGGTGAATACAGTTTTAGGTTAAACCAAGGAAACAAAGCAAAACACAACAATGTAACCACGGGGTAGCATGGTAAGGTGGCACGTTCAGTCAGGAGAAAATTAGGAGAAAAGACTTAACTTATTTTGAGAAGTGTATAACGAGCTATAGAACGTAGCATAAATACGATCACTTCAGTATACATTTTAATGGCTCGTCAGTCTGACATGCACTACTTGTACAAACCACCAGGTGGCGTGTCGACACGTTCCTCAAACCAACATCATGTCCGCACGTGCAGCCGTGCGTGGAAAGATGTGCGCGGTTGTGAGCGGGGTTGTTGGCGTTTTGGTCGCTGGACCCGCCCCCTGCTCCGTCATTGGCTGTGACGTTTGAGTGACAGGCGCTCGGTCCATTAGCGTTACCCCACTGTGCCCGGAGGGGCGTGCTTCCAGTTCCTCATCTTAACCCAAGTTGTTTTGACACATGCAGGCATCCTCGTGATGTGACCTGTGCGAAGTTGTTCAAAAGTGACTGAAAAGACGACCAGACGGTTTTCAGACACGGTGTCGGGCTCATCTCTCCGTTTCGTAGCTCGTCCATCATGTCCGCAAACAAAACCCTGGGGGACAGGAGCGACATCCCTGATCTCCTTAAGTCTTTGGCAGACTATCCTTTCTCCTTCCCGGATTTTGAAGACGCTGGTAAGTTTAAAAAAAAAAAAGCTCAAATGAAACCTGTGGTAAAAGCACTTTTTGAACAGTTTTCTCATATTGTTTAGAAAGAGTGTGATATTATCTAAACAATGAAGGTTTATACAAACTGTTTGCTGATGAACTAATCGATGAAATAAGGCTTAGACTATTATGATTAAAACAATGCAGAAGACTATAACTTAAGTTAATCATTTGTAAACCAAAAGAAGCCAGTATTATTTATTTAAGATATAGTGTGTTTTTAAAAGACAACTTGTAAAAGCTGCAAACCACTCAACAGTCTTCTTATAGTGCGATAGAATCCCAGACACAAGTTCTGTGATCAGTGCACAGATGATTGTACCTTGAATTTTTCCTTGGCCTCTTTGGTACTGACTCATCTAGTTATCTACTTTTTGTCAGCAGCCTGCTTAACCTACAGTCAAAACACAGCAGCGTGCAAACTGATGCAACAGGACTGAAATGTTCCCTGCTCAGGGTTTAATCTCGCAAGCTTCTATGTAGACTGTGTATCTCTTGTTTAATCTTAGTTATTCTATATCGTTCATGAAAGCAAAGTCAAACATGTCTGCACTTCCTTTTTGAAGATGTTTTTCCCCATACCAAAATGAGGAGGTGGGGTTAAAACTCGAAACAACTAGTTGGGTTGAGATCTTGTTAGACTTGCTTTCAGGTCAAGTGCTTAAACTTCCTTTGTTGTTTCTTCCTAGTTTTTTGTTTGTTTTAAACAATATATATATAGTTGTGGTTAACGACATTAAAAGAGCAATAAACACACATAACAGCAGTAACTGATACATGAAACACATCCATGCAGGCTTGTGGGCCGCAGGGATGTTCCTCTTTAATACGCTCCTGTCCAAACAGGACCTTCAAATGAGGTCAAACTACCACCACAATAATAGTGTAGCTGGGTCATCAACTGTATTTCTGATTTAAACAGTTAAATAAATCAATGAACTGTTATTTAATGTGACTTTGACTGTCCTGCATTGTTGCAGTTCACACACTTAGACAGTTCAGTGGTGATATGTCAAAGCTGGCTGAGAAGACACATCACCTGGCTGCACAACCAAGAAAGGTTTTAATGATCTGAGAGCTTTATCCTGACTAAATAGACTAAAAAAAAAAACCTTTTTTTTCTTGAAAATCGTACCCTTTAATCAGCATAGCAGTGGTTCAGGTGCAGAACGCTGATTGTCTGTTTTCTAGTTGCACCCGGCAGTAATAATATGTGACACTGGCCCATGTTTGCTGCTTTTAGTTTAGTTGAGGTGAGGACTGATCGATTTACTGGTTCTCTACGCTGTTTATTTACAGTCAGTGCACGTTTTGGACTCCACACAACGGGAAAACAACACCTTCCCACTGCTGCTGCAGCACCAAAACTGCCAGGCGCTTTCTCTCGGATGTGTGTGTGTGTGTGTGTGTGTGGTGGGGGGGGGGGGGGGGTAATTAGTTGATGCAAATTTATTTGGGGGGGGATTAGTGGTGAACGTGTGGCGTATTTTGATTCGAACATTATGTTCCTGCGCACAGGAACTCGGCAGGAGTCGCACGCACCCTTGCGTGCAGCGGTACGGCGCGTGCACGGTAACGTGAGCGTCTGTCTTTTGTCGTACTACTGCCTGCGTACAATATCAAAACCCATTTTCTGCACAAATAACTGGCTAAACGTGTCCCTAAATACGTGTTTGGGAGTCCACAATGATAATCGACACAATCACATTATACGGCGACGGACGCGACTGTTGGGAAGTCTAAATAAAATAGTTTACAATAGTTAGTTAACAATAACAATAATAGTTTACATTTTTAAGACGCCGTTGTTATCCTGAGTTGGAATGTTATTGATTTTAGTCTCGCGCAGCACTGTTCAAGAGTGGGCGTGCCGTGTGGTGGCTGGAGCTCGCCTTGACTCCCACGTGCTGTTTGTTCGAAACCACGCCCATCGACAGATTGTACTTTCACGTGAGTGGTGTGCGAGATCAGGCACGTGTATGTTCACGAGTATGTAGTCAAGGGAAGGACAGGAACGCGAGTCATTGTTCGAGCATCTTCCGCTGGATTTTTACAACATATTTGCCACGATAATGATTAATCATGGCTTTTATGTCAACCCACGGCCATGTTTTAAAATGGACAAGAGTAGTATTTAATATTTCGACCTGATCTGAATTTCTTTCCTTTGTCTAGCAGTTACAGTGATACGATAAGTTTGTCTTTAGTTGTTTGATACGAAGGATTGATTGTATGTTTTTGTTTTATATTTTGTTTTAAACCGTGTCCTGGACTGTGCGAGCACAGAGCACCGTCATAAACATTCGTTGGGTGACACCGTCAACCAATCAGGCGCTTCCATCCCCGGGTGGGCGGGGCGTGCGGGTCATGAATATCCAATAAGCGTGCTGGCTGCGCTAAGAGAGCGAGGGGACATGGATCCTGTTTCCAAGCGCGTTAATACCGACACAAAACACCTCTGCATCGCTTAAACAAGTCTCGAAGACTATTTGCTTCTACCTTATTTTTTCTCGGTGGAGGGTATTTTTTTGCGGAAGGAAGATCGTTACGCTGCTCTTCGCCTGTGTTAAAATGTCTGTTAAAGCCGCGGTGACAGGAGCACTTCAGCCCAACGAAAACGCTGCTGCCCCTGCCTCGGAAAAGTCCTTTGTTTTGAAGAAAATAATGGACATTCCGCCTCCCAACATTCTGGAGGAGGGTGACGACGGTAAGACCAGAACGCTTTGTGGGTAGTTACGCCTAATGGATTAGTTGCGATTTTTGTCGCTTTGTTTGAAAATGCGCACGAGAACAAACACGCATCGGTCGTGTTTAATGGGAACATTTGGCCTTTGGAATAATGACGCCAGGTTAGGACGGACTTGTCACATGTCGTGCAGAGCGCGCTTCATCCGAGGGTCGAAGGAAACCGAAAAGAACAATAAGTTCCAGTTCCACTGCTGCTGTCCATGCAGAGCAGGCAGAGTAGGAAGAAAGGCGCATTTCGTAGATTTTCCCTGATTCATCCGAATTTAGTTGTTATGCATGAAAAGCTCATGCAGCTCGTGGTTTACCGCAGATCTTCGAGTGTTCGTTCGCTTCCTCTGTTGGTCCCGAAGCCTCATTCTGCAGACAGAACATGAATATAATCTCTCACTTGCATTTCTACTCCTTTCGTCTGACAGATAGACCACAGCCCTTTCTGTCCACCCTGTCTCTCTCCATCCCGCCTGTGTTTGCGTGCACAAGTTTACATTTCAGTCGCAATGAGCTATCACTACATCAGTGCTAATATTTAAATACGCCCTGCTCGTCTCTTTTTCATGCAGAAATAGAGAAAGAGAAGTTGAGCTCGTCTGAAGATGTGGAAGGGGGCGGGGCTGCTGCACCCAGTACGGGTGGAGGCAGCGGTACTGGTGGAGTATCAGCCTCCTTAACCCCAGCAATTTGGGAGAAGACCATCCCCTATGATGGCGAGAACTTCCACTTGGAGTACATGGACCTGGATGAGTTCCTCCTGGAGAATGGCATCCCTGTTACCCTGGAGGAGGAGGAACAGCTGCAGAAATCTACAGCTGGCAAAGGAAAGTCCGTTCCCAAGGTTACTGCTTCAGCGGCCGCAAGTGCGATTACTACGACCGCCGCCGCCACTACTACGACCACTCCCCCTTCTGCTGCAGCCTCCGTCTCCGCCTCCGCCTCAACATCCTCTGAGTCCGCTGATTCTGCGGAGAGCTCCGATCCAGAGGGGTTGGTGATAGTTACGACTCTACAGCCGGCTAAACTGGAAGACGACGAAGATGAGGATGAGGAGGGACAAGAGGAAGACTCATTGTTAGAGGTGTCAAAGGAAGAAGTGGAAGTCAAAGAGAAGCAAACGGGTAAGAAAGGCTCATTTGACGTGTCTTAAAACTTCATAATTCGCCCCTTTCCGTAGATCCCTAAACGGCCTGTAATAGTCACTTAAAAACAGATTTCTACAGAAGCAGGCGCCTGGAGAAGCCCAACCTTTCACCCACGTGCGTGCAGTCACCCTCAGTCACACTGATCAGCCGTCTCTCGCGCTTGGTCTGATGTGAAGCAGTGTGGTTGGATTAATTTGGCCTCTGTTCTATTCGTCAAATCGCAAGCGATACAAGTTTTTGCTTTTTTTCTTTCACCTCGTGTAGCAGGTAAAATGTCCTGAATGGCACTAATGGCAGATGAGCCTGGTGTTCTGCTCGTTCCCATATGTGCAAATATGCTGGTTGAGCAAAACTGGATAAACTACACATTGAACAATCAAGTAAATACACAATTTAAACTGCCAACGAAGTGCTTGATGCGCTCTTTACCTGTGAATACTGAGCTCAATCAGCCCTGCTTCCTTCTGTTTTTGAGCAGTTATTTTTACTGTTCCACACCAGCCAAAGGGTAGAATGTGGTTAAAATGCTGTTGTGTATGTGTATATGAGAATGTGTTTTTGACAAGAAATTGTGGGAACGTTGCAGTTTTTTTCTCTTTGACCCTTGGTAATAAACAAGTCGTGTCATTTAAAAAGAGAAACTTGTGAAACGCTGGGAAGAGTCGGTCCTGAGCTCAGGTTCCTGCCGCCCTTACAGGTCGTAACTCTGAAGAACGCAACACTCCGTCCCCCATTGATCCAGAGGCCATTGAGGTGGACATCAATTTCCAGCCAGATCCCACAGACCTTGTTTTGTCCAGCGTGCCTGGGGGGGAGCTGTTCAACCCACGCAAGCACAAGTTTTCTGAGGACGAGCTGAAACCGCAGCCAATGATCAAGAAGGCCAAGAAAGTCTTTGTCCCAGATGACCAGAAGGTAGCCTGTTGTTCTATCATCAATATGATCAATTATCATTATCAATTGTCAAGCAAACTAAATGGTTCTTTCACCTTCTCACCCTGTTCTCCGTTTGCGTTCTCCCAGGATGACAAATACTGGTCCAGGAGAAAGAAGAACAACGTGGCGGCCAAACGTTCTCGCGACGCACGAAGGCTGAAGGAGAACCAGATCACAGTGCGCGCCTCCTTCCTGGAACGGGAAAACGCTGCGCTGCGGCAGCAGGTGGCCGAGCTGCGGAAGGACTGCGGCCGCTGCAAGAACATCTTGGCCCGGTATGAGGCGAAATACGGCCCACTGTAAGAGATCCTGAAAAAAGAAATATCCAACAGCCTATTCATGAGACATCAGAGCAGAACTCCCTTCCCAGCAGAATTTAACACGGACACAAACACTAAGGGAACCTAAATTTGCACTGTTTGCTGACCTCCAGTCCATGTGTCAAGCTTTGAGTTTTGGATACACGCTGGTAGGCAGTGAGGCATGATGGGAGCGGTGGTCACAGGAAGGCCTGTGGAGAGCGCCTGGCTCCTACACTTGGACAGATGAGAGGTGACGGAGGGGGGGCGCGATCGTCCCAGGAAAGCACCATCCACCTCTAGACAGTTTACAGGCTCAGAGCAGACAGGTGCAAAAGATTTGTCGGCTTCTAATAAAGAAAATAACCATTTTGATCACTGCACAGCACTTCTCAGTGGACCAAAGCACGAGTAAGTTGTCGGCTTCTTTTTTTCTTTTTTTTCTCGCCGTCCCTCACTTTTCCTCGTGTCGTGTACTTGCAATGGTGTCGTGTCTGTGCTTCCTTTTAATTCAGTCTCGCTTCGGCTCAGACGACGGTTGTTGATGCACTTGTGACCGGGGCAGATGATTGCGTGGATGCCGGTTCAGGGGGGTGTTGCCTCTTCCACGTTGAAGAGAAAGGACGCAAAGGTCTCGGATCAAAGGGGGGAGAAACACACAAGAGCGTTATTTGTGTGAAAAAGTCAAAGTTCTTCCTTTTTTAACCCCACTTGCACGTCTCTGTGCACACAAACACTTAATTGTTTATATATAGTCTCCTTGCACCAGATGTGTGTGTGTGTGTGTGTGTGTGAGACAGTGTGTACTCCAGTTTTGCAGTTTTTTCTTTAAACAAATAAGAGGAAAGCGAAGATTGTGGTGGTGGCAGCTGTTGACACTGTTTACCACAGTTCTAATGGGAGGACTTGGTAGCTCGTTAGGGGAAATAATATGCATGGTCCACGTTATAAAGCTACGCACTTCCCTTTTGTCTACTAACCTCAGATCAGCTTCCAGAGCCTCACTTATTTTTCTTTTGCAAGGATGTTTTGCTAACGGTGGTAGAGCAGGTTGCTTTTAAGGACCCGTGTGTGATGATCTCCAGGGCCCTCGCGGACGGAGGGGTATGGTTCCAACGTAGGGATGTTTATTTTACTGCACACTGCAGGCAGAGGGTGCTAGAGCCTTCGTCTGCCATCGTGCAGTGACGGCTGGGTTATTATCAGTTTTTGTACTATCAGCAGGCCCAAAGTCGACTGCTTCGAAAACTTGTACATAAACGTCTCGCGGTCTTTATTCCCGGAGACTCTAACTGTGCTTTTATTAACCCAATACTATACTTATATTTGCCAAATAGTCAGTGCTGTATTTATCCTGACGATGATAACACATCTGTTGATTATGATGTATAACAATATGCCAGATGATTCTAATTCTTTCGAGGAACAATACTTCTAATGAAACCAATGCAGGGAATTCAAAGGGTAAACTGTGCTTTTTTTTTTTTTGACATTTGTGTTGACAGATTTGTTTAATTTTTTTCTCTATATGTGTGCAGTATGTGTTTGAACACAGGGGACAGGGCACACTCATACTTTACCTCATCAAACTCCTCCTGTTTCTAATGGGTCGCCGTTGAGCAGGGCTACAAAAACAATGGTTGAAATCGAGAGAGCACACGAGCAGCTTGGTTCTCTTTCCTTTTTCTTGGCAAAACCTTGAATCCCTTTGCCAAAGCAACCGAGTTTGTATCTGAATTAGTAAAACACACCATTGAAGACTGTTATGGGACTATATCTCAAGTGTCTTTGGCTGACGCAGACTTTTGCGATCAGTCGGCTTGTGCTCATCATCGCCGTGCTCTTGAAAAAGAAAATAAATGTGGCAATAATAATCTATTATGTAATGCTTGGTTTATTGTTTTGTTTTCAGTGACAGTCGTTGTAAAATAATCCTACGATGTGCTAAATAGAAATGCCCCAAAGTCATTTGTGCTTCCATTTCAGATCCTCTGTATTCTGGGATCCCAGTGCATGAAACCCAGTAACCTGTTTGTTTTTTTGCATATTCTACACCAAGTGTACTTAACGTCTGTGATCCATCAATGAAAACACGTATTGAGCTGGGCGGCTCGGTGGTGCATTGAAAAACATTGTCAGAGGAAGCGATGAAACGCTGCTGCTCTGACGTGGACGCCGCCTGCGCATTAGCGCCACCTATCTTTGTGCAGCAGTTACTTAATTGTGGGCTAGTCAGCTGCAACGAGCATGGTTGGATCACTGTGGATTGTTTGGCATTGAAGATCGATCTATATCTAGATGCACTGGCTTATGGGGGAGGTTGTGTTTTTAAAGTCTTCTTTTGGAATTTCTTGATTGTTTTGCAATGAACTTTGCATGGATCAGACATGAATCACCTTTATACACAAATGCAGTCGATTCAATGTAAAATCTTTGATTTATTTCAACTAAATTGAAGAGTGAAGGTACAGGCCTTTATTTTAAAAAGAAAATAGTGTAATTATTTGCAGTACTGCACACAAAATGTAGCAATCTCTTTTTACGCACATTGACATTCAGTTTGAAATTGTTGTAGAAATTTAAAAATCTTAACAGCAGCTACGGATGTGTTTCACTAATAGACACACTTGGGAACCACTGCTGTAGAAATGGCAGCTTTTTATCTTTGGGACGGTCTTATTATTAAAAAAAAAACAAAACTGAAAGCAGATTTGAGGGTATCCATGTGTCGCAGGAGTACATTGTTGGATGCTCGTCATAGAAACGAATACATTCAATGTCTACGTCATGAAAAAACTGCAGCCTGCAGGTGGCACACGTGAACGTTGTTTCTGTGCCTGAAGATGGTGCAAATTACTATCGGAGGGTCTAAACTGCTGTCGGGAAATGTTGGCGCTTGACATGAGCGTAGCTATGACAAGTTCGGAAGGGTATTTAAAAAAAAATCTATAGAAAATATTTTTGTAAATGTCTTCTTGTGGTGATTTGCTTTCATTTCTTTTTGTATAAACATGTATTTCCAGTGTCCTGACCATGTATAGGATACATGCAAATGACGTAATATGTCCTAACTGTATCTTGTATCATGCATATGAAATAAATTTAAACTTAATCACATGTCGTTTGACCTTGACTCACTGACATGCAGCAGCATCGCCAAGGGGACGTCGAATCAGATTTAAAAGGAGAAAAACGTTCACAAATGAACATGTCCTCTTCTCAAATAAATGCACGTGCACATCCAACATGTGCCTTATTGATGGCCGTCCCATTGTTGCCTCTCACTCATCTGTATTCCAGAGTAGGAGACATTGCGTAATGATATCGAGAGTGGTGTTGCGTAACAGCAGCAGCATCAGAAAGCTGTGTGTGTGTGTGTGTGTGTGTGTGTGTGTGTGAGAAATGGAGAAGGAAGAGCGCTGTAAGGGAGGGGCTTGAGGAATCTGTATGGAAAGGATGATGCGGTTGTAAAGATGGAGGGAGGAGGGGCAGACAATATGGTGAGGGGATGGATGGGGGGAAAGATGGATGCAGCTGCCAAGGCAGGGAGCTGGAAGGCTGAGATGGAGACGTGCACGGGAGCCGAGGAGAAGCCCAGCCATGCATGTTAATGTCACATCACTGCACGTTAGGAGCCCGAGGCCCGAACACGAGCGAGCTCAAGCCGAGCAGGAGGCTCCGCGGACGGTGATGAAATCCAGAGTAACACCTATCCAGATGGATCCAGCGAGTATCCCGCAACTCCGATTTGAGGATCTCAGCCGTGCTTTAAATTATTGATCAAACGTTACCCGGGTTTGTTTTCTGCCGTGTGTACCGGCCACCCGTTCAGTCAACCAGGCCGACACAATTACTTTATTTTCCATGCATCTTTTTTTTTTGCCAGTCATGTTTTCTTTTATTATAAACTTAAAAAAAGAATCCAATACAATAAGAAACTGCAGTAGTAACTCCCCATTCCTGGGGCAGCACAGAAAACAGGTCATTGCATTTCAGTAGTGAAAGATTCATTAAACATCTACAGGGAATACAGGTCAGATACAAAATCTGGAATGGGGGGGGTAATAATACAGGCAGGAGAAAGCACTATAATATATAGATCTGAAATTTTAATTCTCTATTTTACCCTTCAAGGTTACATCTAAAAAAGAAAAATATGACAATGAAATATTCCAAAGTGCAAAAATGAAAGTCACGCTATAAGCAAAGGACATCGTGATGCACCCCCGATGGAAAAAGAGCCAGACACCAATTCCTTCATGTAAAATGTGCGCCAACATTCATGTTTAAAGAATCTAGTTTGTTTGCATTCCCATAAAATTAAACAAGCCTCGTTTGTCGGAGTTATTTGGGCATTTCTGCAATTTAAAAAATAAAAAAGGGAAGAAAAAAAAAAGAATATTAGTGCGGCAAAGCCAGTTCAAACAGAGTTGATCACATTCACGAGAACACGCTTCCTTTTCCCTTCCAAACCATCTAGAACACTGTCTCCCAGTTAAGGAAATACATAGAATTTCTTTTCCACCCCAGGATGCAGAGAGGTAGAGACCCCTTGAATTCTTCAGGGTTATTTAAAGTATGGCAGAAGACTGGAGAGGTGAGGATCTGAGCACAGACAGGCTGGGGTATGGCTATAGCATCACAGGCTGGGCTGGCCTATGAGTGAGGAAGTAAGGAGGGATCGCTTTGATTTACTGGAACATAAGAGGGAAATCGTTTGAATGTACTTAATATAAACCTAAACATTTGGGGGGGTGTAGTGGGAATAAAAATTAGCCTTCAATGTAGAGATATTTTTGGTTTGGATATGCTGCCGATGTCAGACTGCCTTGGAACACAGTGAAAGCAATCAGCCATCTTTTCCTACACAATCCCACTGTAAACATTCACATCTTGAATTCTTAATCTGACTTGAAGGATGGATACATTTACCCGTCTTATTAGACAAATGCTGTACACAGTACAATACACATTCAATGTTATATTCTGTACATCTTTAATTTTGTCTCAATTTGCATATATTTATGTTTTTATCTGGAAAAATAACCTCAGCACGTAAGAAACTAAAGAAAGAATCTGAACACAACCTTTTTTATATATACACATATTCATTTGTTTGCATTTGCGATCATTTGCAAAAACAAAAATATAGAAATATTGCAAATAAATTACAAGATTAGAAATGTAACTTCCCCTTACAATCGTAACATTTGAAGAGATTTGAACTTCCCACCCATTCCCTTTAAATAGAAAAGAAAATCTGCATGCGTATGACAAAGAGTCACATTGCAAAAAGGTCCTTGTTTCATCTTGTACAAAAACTTATGGGTACAAGTCTAGAAAACATTCAGATAACCAGAAAAGATGGGCAAGATCTCCTCGCAGCTCGATGAAGCCAGATGCAAATAAAGCTCCAGTTTGAAGCTCTAAAGCTTTTCATGACTGGTGAAAATTATGCACGGTTACCAAATGAAGCACAGAAGAACGGGACACGTCTGTGGGAGGAACACGACATCAGAGGTGGAACAAGGCTGGATAGCTCAAATCAACATTTTGGGGTTAATTTACACTCGATTTTAGGACCAGTCAGCCAACCAGGCTGGTAAACGGATGATCAGGGATGTGACAAATACGAAGACGGTACAACCTTGTCTGCTGTCAAAAGTGGCGAGCGAACGGTGCGACTATTTGGCTTCAGTACCAGGTAAACGCCTCAGAATCGTGCTTTGGGTTCTAAAGTGTCGCCGTGTGAGCCGACGCAGCCGCGATGTCACATGGGCAACAAACCTTTTGTGCTGCTTCTCCTCCTCAATTCGTTCCCTTCGCCCTTGCCTTCCCTCCTCTCCGTGCAGAGAACACCTCTCCTTCCAAGGGAACGTCGCGCAATCACGCCAGCTTGCCTGCTCTATCCCATCCCCCTCGCCCATGTCTCCTCCTGTTCACCTTCACACACACACACACACACAGCTGACAGCAACCGTTAGCCTGTGCGCACGTGCATCATTCATGTGTATGTTTTTTTTAAAACTGAAACCCCTCTAGTGCCCAAGAGACGTATTTGAGGTATCAGCATATATCTGCGTCTAAAAATACAAAGAGTGGACTGAAATTCGCATTGGCTGAGATTTTGCCCGACCTTCCCAGCAGCGAGTTCTACTGACAAGTATGATACATTCCTCTCCCGTCGCTCCCCGAGCACCATGATGCTCCACTTCTGCTCCCACTTAAACCCGTGTCATATATAATACTCATTCCAACAGACCATAAATGACAAAAAAAGGACAATGGCAGCGTCGAGGTGTGCCCAAGTTCTTTTCAAGGGTAACGGGCCTACCGGGCAAACAAGGATTCACTCAAGCGTGGTAAGCAAAAAAAATAAATAAAATAAAGGAGTGATGAAGAGAGGGGCGACACAGACACAGCAGAGAGAGCCCTGTTTGAGTACTTGTGGCAAGTAGGGCAGAGCAGATTGCAGAGCAAAATGCTGAGCGTTCCACAGCCAGCGTTCTCTGCAGGACTTGGCGAGGACCTTTTTCACAGCGTGACAGTGCAGAATGAGTCAGTACTCTAGATTGGGGTCAATAAAAATACAAAAAAGTTCAAAATTTTAACGTCAATCTTTTAAAACAAAAGAAACAACACATTGAAATTACGACCCACCCACCCCGTCTTTAGAACGCGTGGACAAAAAGGTATCTGTAGCTGTGAAGCAACAATCACACGAACCATTTAGTGAACATGTTATTTTTAGACTGTACTAAACGGTCTTAATTTCTGTTAATATTAGAGCAAATTGTTAGAAAAACTGAATCTGATAACGTTGTTCAACCGCGCAGCTCCTTCTGACAGATGCAGGCTCAGTTAGCCAGCACAACAGGCTGGAAGGACTGGCTAGGGTATTGCAGGTTGTAGCTTCCTAAACCCTCCACAAATGGAGACTTCTCCATGTAGGCGATCCCGCCGTTGTTGCCAATAATACCCACGTTCTGGGCCGGAGGAGGGCTGGAGAAGGGGTCAAAGGTTGAATGGGTGCCAACATTGAGGGGAGGTTGGAACGGGCTGGACTGATGGTGTATGGGCTGGGCGTCATCGAAGAAGAGCGACCCCGGGGATCCTGGGTAGACAAACTCTTTGGCATTGGGGGAGAGCTGACTGGCGATGGGGCCTCCAAGGGAGTGCAAGGAGAGGGACAGAGGTTTGTGCTTAAGCGGTTCTGGAGCCGAGATGGTGGTGGGTGAGCGGGAGAGCATCCTCTGGGTAGGTGGTAAGACGGTGGCAGTGCTCGCTGCTGACACAGCCCCGCTACACTTCTTCATTTTGGTCGAGCCAAACTTTGTGGCGGCAAAGGTGGCGGTCGTGAAGGTGATCGGTTGAGGACGGGCAGTGGGAAGAGCAGGAGGCTGCTGTGGGGAGGGCAGGAAAGGAATCCCGCTGCTGGGAGAAGGGGTAGAGGTGTTGGAGGAGTGGGTGGCCGGGTCTGGGGGTGTGCTGGAGCTGGGGTAGCTGAAGAGTCCAGGGCAGGGCTGTGCAGAAAGAGGCGTGGGAGAGCTAGAGAGTGAGGGCATGAGGGCAGGAGCTACCTGGTTTCCGATGGGTACAAACACCTGAGCATCTGGGTTGAAGCATAGACCCTTTGCCTCTTCGGCTTCTGGGTCTCCTTTCCCTTCCCTGATCATACCCTCGACCCGGTCACCATCACAGCCCATGACTTGAGGATCCTCCAGGTACAGAACCTTCACCGCCCCCTTCTCGCCAATCTGGTAAGACACCTCAAAAGGGTCGATCCACACGCTCAGCTCTGCTGGGACATTTGCACGCACTTCCTCCGTGTCCAGTCCACTTCTTTTGGCGGCCAGCTCCACCACAGGGTCCCTCTGGGCTCCCAGGTGAATGCAGCGGAAAGCAGAACCCCTGAGAGGTGCTTCCGGGTACCAATGGCCCACAAACCGAGACACCAAAATCTTCTCCAACTCCTCACCAAACAGGTCGGCTCGGCGTCGAGGCAGTTTGTTGTACAGGTAGGACACGATGAAGTTGAGGGCCACCTTAACCTCGAGATGCATGGCGCCGCTGCGGATTGAGACGGTATTGAAAGCGAGGCGATGCGACAGGGAGCTTTTTCTCTGGCTTAGTGTAAAGTGTGTGATTCCCTTAGTGTCACCATGGTAAAGGCACCTCTACGTTGCTGGCAGCGGGTTGTTGGCTCTTTATTTCCAGAAATAAAAGTGTCTGGTCCTGACTGCGAAGAAAAACAGAAGAAAGACGATCAACAGGAAGGATTTTTATTATCAGCATGCACACAAAAAGAATAGGCGGGTAATTTAGGATGTAAGAATATAGCAATGCTAATGTTATGCTAGTCCAGATCACGAGGGTTTAATGGCACAATGATTCACTCATCACCTAAATTGGTCAAGAAAATGAACAGGTGAACATTACAAGCCTCCGAGTCACCTGCAAAAATGCCAGAACAGCAAAGTCATACAAGACCCTCCTCTGTCAGCCTCTAACATCTGCATATCCTCTAACATCTAACATATCTAACATACTCTTCTTCCCACTTGCAAATGAAGCGACACGTGCCGGATGAAGAGCGGCGAGAACAAGGCCTTCAAGATGTTGGCTGCTGCCGCATATGTGAAAAGGGTGAGATTGGGGGATAAAACTGGGTGTGATGGAATGGGCCTCACGGGCTCATGAGAGCAAACCCCCTCACGCTCCACTGTTGACGTGTTGTTTAATGGTCATCACCTCGTCAGAGTCAGCCCGGCGCAAACAGCAGCGGCTATTTAAGAAGAAAACAAGATACCCGAGACCCAAGTTCATCTCGTGCAAATGGTCGCTGTATAGCTCCATTAAATCTTGTCACAGTCTGGGATAAAAATAACAATTGATGTTTAGAAACGGTAATGTGTCCGTCTGATGCACGGCTTGAACTATTATGATTCATTTTTAAGGCCTGTTGTGCAAAATAAAGGTGGAATCCATTAGGCCCGTTTCCTTTTTTGTTTACAGACTCATTTTCCCTGCTGCAAATGCACCAAAAACATCCTCTACGTGTGGGATTTTATCTATTCCAGGTCAGACAAGAATAACGATCGTAACAACATGAAAACGGAGACCCTCCGGGAGAGAGGCCGGTTTTAGCTTTCAGGTGAGAAAAACCCAGCAGAGCGTCCACATCACGAATCTTCTTTGACACATTTGAGAAGGAAAGAGATGCACAATGATCAGATGTGCAACAGTGACGGTGGGCTGCAAGAGACTGAAGAACTCCTTCTGTTTTTATGGGCAAAAACAAGCTGGGATGAAGAGGGGGGCAGGAGCTACTTGGAGATTCCTGCCATAGGTCAGCAAATGGCATTGGAACAGTGACAACACGTTCATCTGAAATTAGTTGAAGAATCCCTAATGACAAACAATTAAATCATAATTATATACACAGTAGTTGAAAGCTTGAAGCCTAAGTATATACATGTATAAACCCCCCCGCTCTCCACAACCCGTGGCAACATAAACATCTTCAAACGTAAAATGGACGCAAAAAAATAAATAATCGTGACTGCTGACAAAAGACAAATTGTGCCGTTTGGTCAATGGCGTGCTCCGACAAAAACAAAGGCTTAATTCATTATTCATTAGAGTCGGCGCATTAGAAACAATACAACAGAAAACACACACAAAACAAGAAGACGTCAACATACAGCATCGCGCTCTTGATCACCCGCGATCGATCATCTGTGCACAAATGAGTGGATTTCATTAATTCAGCAGCCGTTTCATTACTCACCCCGTTGTGATGCTTCTCCTGGGCTGCTGCGTTTGTCAGAAAAAACCCGACTCCAAGGCGCACAGTTGCTGACAGCTTTATTTATTTATTTGCCTCTTTTAGGGTTTTTTTCCCTCTTTAATAATAGACTTATTTCCAAAAGGCCAAACGCTCCCAGCCGCAGGATCCCGCTGACACTTGGCGCGGAGGAGCCGGAGAAACTTTACTGTTTGACAACCCGGCGTATTTATACGCCGTGAGTCGCCTACACGCCCATGATAACAGGGACTACTTTCTTCATCTTCTTCTAAAATAGACGCTTTTATTTTGATGTTTTCCTTCGCACGTCTTCAAACCCAGGTGCGCCGCCGGCTTCAGCGACGGATTCATTTAAATATAGCAACAGGACAGTCGTGTAATTTCTACATTATCCTTTTCGAGGAAAGAACAAGCACAAAAATGTGCAAGTGCAGATTTTATGCTTATTAGCGGCGGGTTCTATTTTAAATAGCGGATGGACATTTGTAGTCCTATTCTGTCGTTAGGCATTGTGCTAAAAATACAAGAGGTTCTAGCAACAGAGTTTCTATTGGCTACGATCAGGGAGGACCCTCTGATTATTGGACTGCAGCAGGCTTCAGCGGACAACGGAACCTACGACGCAGCAAAGGCTTTTGGGAAATGGTGTTTTTCTTTTTAAACAACAACAGATTAGAATTAAAGTGAAATTTTGACTTTGTGTTTGTTGGCATCCGCGCATTTAGGCTTAGCTTAGTATTTATTAGATAATGCTAGTAACAGTTAATGCTATTTTTCAGATACTATTAACATTTATCAGATCTCAGAAATAATATTTATGCCATTAAATCACTGATTGTGCTTTACTGCACTTTTAAATATACAACAAGCAGCACTAACACTAGTACTACTAAGAACCTTTTATATACCTAATACAAGTTACAAATAGGTTACAAGTGACACCTGTTTATATTTTAAACAAAAACGTGTATAACTTATAGTTTTGTCTTTGACATTGTTAAATTAACAGAGAAGGAAGAGGGCCTACAACCATAGTTTGGGCCCTCTGCATAGTCCCCAGTAGCAACTCCATGGCAAGTGTCACAGCTTTTAAATGCTTTTTGTGGGGAGCCAAGAGTCTTTCATTCCTTGTTTGAGGTATTTTTCTCTCTTTCTTCCTAACAAAAGTGTTCCACTTCTGTTAGATTCCTGGGCCACCTTGCCTCCACTGGTGTTTTGAGCTCTAACCACATATTTTCAATGGTGTTTGGGTCAAGAGAGCGTGATGGTCATGGCAAAACATTCAGTCACTTGATCCATCAAGTACTTTGTGTGTTTAGGATCATTATTCATTTGTAGAAGTCAACCTCTTTTTTGTGTTTGCTCAAAGACTTTATTGGAATTTCAATTAATCCAGTCTTCCCTGTTAAATGTTCCCCTTGTAATTGGCTGACACTCGACCCCAAGCCTGATGGATCCACACCATTTCTGACCAACGCCACCAAACTTTTTGCAAACTGAACATTTTCATTATTTTATATATTTCTCATCTTCACTTTTTTTTTGCTTTACATTAAGAAAATACAATTAATTGGTTGTTTCTGGATTTCAATATAGACTAAATTACTTTAAATAATCTGGGCCTACACAAAACACACCTTAAAAAATCTAAACTAAATTAAAACTTGCTACTCTAGGCAAAGTTATGTGTAAAGAATTTTCTTATGCAATTTTTAACAGATTTCAGCATAATAACTTTTGCATTGTTATAACATGTTAATTTTTTTACAAAAGGTTGACATTATAATAACATTCTGAAACTTAAATTACTTTTGTTTACGATATGGATCTTTGGGAATTATTTACCATTAACCATTCCTTATTCTACTGTTGCTTATAATGGCTAAAAAAACAAAACCTATCCTGCAGTATATCAGTGTTATGTATTTCCTCATTACCATGTCAGAGAATTCCAGCACAATTGAGCTTTTCACAAATCACTTTTTGTTGTTTTAAGTTGTCAGATGAAAACTTGAACAATGCTAAAGAAAGTGTAAAAACAAAAGAAAAAATGTTGATTCCCCTAATGCATGAGCAGGTGGAGGTGTGGTTAGTATAGGTTAACAAATGTCACATGATCTGTTGAAACTGTCACCGATTTTTAGGTTGAACACAATGAATTTCCACTGAATCGCCATAATAAGTGGCAGAGTTATCGACTTTCCTCATCTCTATTTGTGTAAAAGTTTCCATTCCACAAAGGTTTTGCATTTTGAGGAACCGTAGATTCTTGGTCAGCAAGTGTGACTTGAATGTGAAATTTAAACACTTTAAAAGACAAGATTTTTTGTTAAACATCATGTGCCCAGCAGTTAAACAACGTAGCCAAAATAGACTATTCTTTTTCCCCCTTTAATTCTTGGGAACATTTGCACCAGTGCTGCTTTCAAAACAATGTTTGAACTCTCCCAACATTGTATTCCTTTGATGTATAATTTAACTACCTTTCTACGGGGTATTTATTACATAACTGCTTATATAATGTTTTAGCCCTAAACTACAGGAACCTTTGTTAAGTTTTAGGGTAACTTGATGCTGTTTCCTCTGGTCTCACGGGCCAAAGAAGATGACTTGACTCTGCAGCCTTCGGCACCAAGGTCACGGCAGCCATGAGTTGCTTGGAGTCTAACTCTTGCATTAATTATGAGAACATGCATGAGTATATCTGCATTCTAAGCAGATGTCCTTGTCAGACATACTGAAATGATTAGAATCCTGTCAAAATGTTGATTGGTTCCATATGGCTCACGAGGGTAAGTCTGTGTTTGCATCTTACATTTTTAAGCATGTCTTGCTTTGAATTGTCGCTTATTTCAGTGGGTTACATAATTCCTTCTAATATAGCACTGCAAAATATCTTTGTATACAACTGGATAAAACATTGATCTGAAAGACTGTAGACACTAAGTTCCTTTATCTGCACTGTCAGTCTCGGAAGTTGCTTCACTTTGTCAGAGAAAATTGAACCTGGTCACCTGATGACCCTGCAGGGCTGGACAAAAAGTGTGGGCCTAGACCACATCAAGAGCAATTTTCTGTTTTGGTGTCACAAAACCTGAACCTTTGTCAGTTCTTATTACAGGAAGTGAACATTGCAGTGTATAAACTGCTGCTGCCAAATAATGGGATTGGCTTCTGGAAACCAGGATAGGGCAAAGTACAACACAGAAATCTACATTCAATCAAAAAAAATTGCTTTGCCTATACTTTATACACATTACTCAGGGCTTCACGTGCACCAAAATGAGATCCAAGAATTTTCCTTCAATTTTTAATCACTCAGGCTTCTGTGGATGTTTTTTTTTCTTTGACTTTGGAGTTAAGTTGCAGGAATCTGCTTTAACCTGTCTGTAATAATCTATTTAATGTTGGCCCTCCAGTCACAACAGGGGAGCCAGAACACCTACCAGGACTCCTCCTGAAAGCAGCTCAGTCAAGGTTCCACATTTTAATTCCAACACATAAACGTGTAATCTCCAATGAAGAGTGGTCCAGTTGGCTGACATTTATGACTTATCTTGAGTTTATGCTGTTTAGATGAAAGGGAGGCCAGTGAACAGTAGAAACGACCTGGATGACATGGGGATCCTAAGTAAGTACGCAGTAAGTGGAAGGCTACAAGTTAAAACTGCATCAAGCGGTGGCGCCCTCTATTGGCCGTAAAGAAGAAATGATTGTTATGTGAGTAGAAGGGAAGGAGCCAATCAATTATGTAAAATAAGTAAATAAAAACTGTTTTGCTTCTTCACAACGGAGCAAACGTACAACACAAACCAAGAGAAAGAGTAAAATGGCCCCACTGACTGGAAATCAGATGGATTACATTATTAGATTAATATTACAGTGTTTTTAAAGTTAATCAAGTTTAATTTAGAGAAAGGGATGCATGGGTAAATATGATGCGCAACAGAATGGATACTGACGTTAGTTACAGTAATCTAGTCCATAACAAAATCAAAAACGGCCGGAAAAGAATGTTAAACAAGTGTAAATCTCCCGCGTTTGTCATCTTTAATCATCAGCCATTAAAAATGTGCCTATAATGTTTGATTTTTTGGAGGGTTTTGATCTTTGCAAGTATCGTAAAATGATTTAACCACCCGTTTCACATACTTGCACATTTCGAAAAGCCTGTTAGTGTTGAAAAACATTTGATTTGACATAAATATCAAGCTTAACTGTAAAGCTAGAAAATTTCATGAAAACACTGCGTGAAGGCATGCGTGTTGTTTCATTTCATTTCCAACTGCGCTCGGATTAAGCAACTCTTTATTAACTTGTGCATTAACATTTCCTTCAAGAATATGAGAAACTTTGGTTCAGTACAATAATTTTTTTAAATCAGTTCCGAAAACACTGCATATTTACAAGAGATGTCAAAGGGAAGTAAATGAAAATTGGCGACTGCTATCATTTATTTTATGCCATTTATTCATGCTTTTAGCCAGATATGGAATTAATCATTTGAACGTTTTCTTAAGTGATTCGATGCTTTATTTACTTTTCTCTACAGGTGATAACTACAAGCGAACGGGCAGTATTGTGCCTTTTAAATTTTACGACATGTCGCGAAAGACTGTTGTCGTAAATGAGTTCTTAAAGACTTTTCGGCAATATTGTCACCCGCACAGTTTCTTCGTTGTAAATGGTTTATGAAAGGGGAAAATTGAAAATGCTTTTCACGTCTTCGCTGTTGTGAAATGCAAGAAATGCCCTTAAAGAGGTGATTAATCCAACAGTAGTGATTGTGCGGGTGGAAGCGAGGATCAGGCCGGCGGCATGTTTGTGTTGGTGGAGATGGTCGATACCGTCCGGATCCCTCCGTGGGACTTCCAGAGACCGCTCAATGAAGCCATAGCCGAGGAACTGAACAAGAAACTGGCCAACAAGGTTTGCATCCCAATGCAAAAGTTATCTATTAAGTCTGGGAGTGTGGTAATCTGACCCTGAAAAATGTGAATTTGTCAATTGTTGAACTATCGCCTCAGGTCGTCTACAACGTGGGCTTGTGCATCTGCTTGTATGACGTCACAAAACTGGAGGATTCCTACATATTCCCAGGAGACGGTGCTTCTCACACCAAAGGTCTGATGGAAGCAGCTACCTATAATAGGTGCTAAAGTTATGGAGCTTTAAGAACTTCTGCAAGAATTTTAAATTTGTTCTCATAAATGTCTCTATAGTTGGAACTGGAATCCTCTGACACTTATGTAAAGTTTAGGAGCAAGTTAATTTTCATAATCACATGAAATCTAACAGCAAAGAGTTACCATAGTTTTTTTTCTTTGCTTATGATCTTATTTAAATGTAGCTTTAGGGGATTTGTTACATCTGCACATTTTGTAAACAGTTTTGTTTTCTCAAAAAGTAATTGTTTTTAATTGATAGCAGATATATAGCAGATATATAATGTTGTGGCAGCTTGTTATTTGGTTATTCCAGAGATTGATTATAGTTATTCCATGAACCACTAATGTGTTCCACTCTTTCTTTTCAGTGCATTTCCGGTATGTTGTTTTTCACCCTTTTCTTGAGGAGATCCTGACTGGCAAGATCAAGTACTGCAGCCAAGAGGGAGTTCATGGTAACGCCCTGACTGTTGTCTAGAGATGTAAAATATCTGTGTTGGTCGTCATTCATCCAGGTCACAGTTATCCCAAGCGTGTTTCACTGACCAACTGGAGTTGGATATGGTTCTTGAATGCACTAGTACATCTAGAAATGTACTTTCTCGTTATAGAACGAGTCATTCTAAACATTTAGTGGTTTGAAAAGGAAATCAAGGTGTTGTGTATTTACTTCTATTTTAACTAATGAATATGTGACAACGGTCTCTTTCACAGTGACGATGGGTTTCTTTGATGACATTCTCATTCCACCAGAGTCACTTCAGCAGCCTGCAAAATTGTATCCTGCCAACACATATTTTATGGCAGAAGTTTAAAAAAAGAAAAAACCACGACGTCATCCTTAACCACAGCTGCAGCGATGAAGCAGAGCAAGTTTGGGTTTGGGAGTATGAGACAGATGAAGGAGCGCACGACTTGTACATGGACCAAGGGGAGGAGATACGCTTCCGAGTGACGGATGAAGTGTTTGTGGATACGTCACCCACGGGCCCGTCTGCTGCTGAGAAGGAGGCGCCAGCCCAGCCAGGACAGGCGACAACCTCCGCGCCGAAGGAGGAGAACAAGGAGAAGAAGGAGGCACCGTACACTCTGATAGTAAGAACATAATTCATGTGTGACGTGTTTGACTCTGTTAAAGGTGCACATTTTCACACACACATAAGGATAATATCAAGTTTAGAGACTGTGGTCCAGGAGCCACTTTTGCAGCTTTCAGCACTTTTGTGTAGTTGTTGTGTACCACTCCTGTGTACACAATAATACGATGGGTGCAACTGAAAATGGGGGGAGGAAAAAGCATCCAAGCTGAACCGCAATCACATAGCAGCACTTTGAGAGTCACCAACATCTGAGTTCACCCAAAACAGCTTCTCCTATCGAGTTTTGTTTTCTGCTTGTTCTGTACAAAAATAACAACCACAAAAACACATGCTGTTTTTTTCCCTCCCCCAGGGGACCATCTGTGAACCGGGCCTGGGGCTACTGTCATGGTGGAACAATTAAAACTGAGAAATGTGCCGGTTCTAAACAAATACTGACGCAGACTATCGGAGAAACTGAAGCAACCAATCCAGAACTCTGCTGTGGTGATGCAACTTCTGTCACAACAACGCTCTTTACGTTTTGGGACTGAACATGTCAGCACTTGTGTACATGATAATACACCGTTTTCCCTGACGACATCGTGATAATGCTGCATCTGATGTGTGCATTTGGCAAATGTTGAGTTGAAAGGTGTGAAATTTTGTTTTTCCATTCATAATAAAATATACTATTGGGGAAAAAACTACACGGACAAATAAGTTCGGAGTAAGTAAGGAGGTCAGGTATCAACAACAGCATTTCTGAGTCTCCTCACCTTCAATGGCTGTAACATCTGTCTGGGCAGATGTGATGTGTTGGTTTGGAAGCAGGGATTAGAATAAATCCTACAGTTTGGAGGGCAGCGAAGGTCTCGCTCTAATGGATGTGGAACAGATTCTGTTGCACTTTATGTACATTTAGTAGCTGCCCAGAAGTCAGCTTGGCTCTGGCAACGTTTGCTGCAGGAATCTTGGGATCAGATCGGGGTGGAATTATATAAATGAGCACTGACTCACAGGAAACAGCTCATCGCAAGTGCAGATTGTGTAATGAAGCAGATCTGAGGATTTAGATCAGTTTAAGCGACGTTGAATTGAGGGGGAGTCAATGACTTTATTGTCATTTTTGCAACAACGCATCGCTTGTTGGGAGCAGCGGGCGCTTCCCCCGGTGACACTCATCACAAGCGTTGAAGGACGACGTCTGCGCGCACACGCACGCGCACGACCGCATCACAGCTGCGCTCTCTCGACGGCCTCTGCGTGGACTTATTTATTTATCTCTTCATTATATAACGCGTAGCGGCTTTAGAGACGCGGACGTTCACACGCCGACCGCCGCGCTGGCGCACCAGAACCAGGTGAGTCCCGATTCTGACAACATTCACGCGTGGCGGCGTCTGCGGGGGGTGCGGGACAGCCCGTCTTTGTTTTTAAGGGGTCGGGACATTGTAGTATTGTTTGCTTTGCATGGCAGCGTGTGCGCTAAACAAAAGAGACACGCTTTAATTACGCGTGCACGTGATCGTCTCGGGTTCAAATTCGTGAAATCGTCCCTTTGTCCATTTGACGCGATTTTGGAGCATCAACAGGGGATATTGGTCCAGTTGTGATCCGATTTATTTACATTCAGGTTCCGATTGAGCTGATGGCATGTGGACTTTCCCTGCGGTGTCCAAGCTGGAAAAGTTACTTCCTAAACAGTAAATGGACACATTGTGCCTTCCTTTATGATGACCTGACCATAGGAAGCATCTAAATCTTTAGATTCTCCCCGCAACACCGTTCCTGTAAACACACATTTTTAAAAAAAAATCACTTAATTTAATTGTATTTGCTGTGATTATGTCATTGCTACTGTCTTTCAACGCAGTCGGGGCGTTGTTGAACGTGATGTTATGGCAGCACTATGTGCCTGTAGGATGTAATCATTCCACCGGGAACACGTCATTGACGTCACGAACGCACCACTGAAGGCGGTGGGCTGCAGCCCCTCTGACGTCACGCTGCGTGCGGAGGCTCCAGCTTTCCCCGCATCAGCGTGGGCGGAGGAGTGGGCCTAGAAAATACACCACACACGGGATTTAACTGGGGAGTTCCGAGAGAGAGCAGTGTAGGAGACTGCAGCTGCACACGAAACACGATTGATACATATTTAAATTCAGTGAAACGTTAATCGGTGCACCGTAGTAATGTATAGATTTAGAGATTTAGAGATTAGCCTCGCCGCACGGGTGCAAATGGATGCAAATTTACAGAATACAACTTGCACTTAAAGGCAACTCCATTTATTTGACATCACAAAATTACTTTTCATCTCATGAGATGTGCACTCTGTAAAACTCACTTGCGTCACAGCTCGTCTGGCAGGTGGAGGGAAACAATACTGAACGTGAATACTGCTTCATTTCTGTCGATTTTAGTTTATCATTAAACATTTGCCAATTATAATTTTGTTATGATTATGATTTACTAATGTTTTTCATGCTTAAAAATTGTATTTCAGTGCTGGTATTCAGCCAGTAGCTGCAAGTGTAGCATCAATATATATATATTCTTATATACATGCTAAAGGTCATATTATATCTTATACTTTTAATATTTTTTGATGAAAGTGAGGACAGTTCTGCCATGAAATGACCAACCACAATGAAAGGCACTAAATATAATATTCTACCCCCAAACCTTTAATATTTAAAGCTCCTGAATGCAACATATTTAGCTGTGTTGAACCGTCCTGTTGCCTCTGTGGCCCCTCCCTTCACAGCAGGTCCCTCCTGACAGACTTGAAGTGACAGCGCTGACCTCGATATATCTGCTCAGGCCGCGTCCCACGCATCAGCCAACGCACGCTCCGGCGGAGTTTGGCCTCAGGAGGCAACCGAAGTACCTGGCACTGCGTCCATCCTTGTCGCGGCATCATGGCGGACCCTAGCCTCACGTCGCCTTCGGGGACGCCACTGCGCCTCCCCCGACACCTCTCTCACCCTCTCCTTTCCCTTCCTGAGGGAGAGAAGCCGAGTGTGGGAAGATGGAAAAGAGCAGCAGCTGCCCAGAGATCTGCCAAGTCCATTACCGACCAAACGCACGCGCACCTACTCAGCGTAAGTCCATGTGGTTGGTTTGTGCTTGAATAGAGCAGCACATCTCCATCTGCAGTAACTACTGAGGTAATCTCCTGCTTCCTGAATCAATGTCCACACTTTTCTGTCCTTGTCTGCAGAACGGTGCGCGCTCACTCAGGTCCAGTGTTCAAGGGGGTGTGTAAGAACTTCTCGAGATCACAAGGTCACGGCTTCATCCGACCCTCCAACAGCGGCGAGGACATCTTTGTTCATATCTCAGAGTGAGCGGCGTTTCACACAGAGGGGAAGATATCGGGGGGCGCAGGCGTCATCTCTGAGTTCATTCAACACGTCACGATTTAAATGTGGAAACGGGAAATCAGAGACGATTCTCCTGTGAAGGTCGTCCAAGATGATTCAGTTAGCTCCATCGTCACTGGAACTCAGGCTTGGTTTGTAGGCAGTGAGTGGATCATTATCACCACTGTGTCTGTATAACGAGAGCTCAAGGTTAAAGGTCACTGCCTAAATTTTAGCTGGAGCTTAAAGAGCAGATATGGAGAGAAACGTTTCAGTTGTTTTTTCTTAAATTATTGGTTTGGCTTTCAGGAACTGAACAAAATAACATCCCTCTTTCCCAGAGCTTAATGTCGTTAATTGTGGTTGCACCTCCAAAAAACCCCATCAACGTTAGCAAGCTGTGCATGTGATCGCTTTTTCTCATAGAAACATTTAGAATCTTGACTGAGCGCACGTTGTGATTTCTCCTTCAGCATCGAGGGGGAGTATGTTCCGGTGGAGGGAGACGAGGTCACGTATAAGGTGAGCCGGATCCCGCCCAAGAACCTGAAGGTGCAGGCGGTGGAGGTGAAGATCACACATCTGAACCCAGGGACGAAACACGAGACCTGGTCCGGCCAGATCATCAGCTCGTAGACCTGAGCACCGCAGGGTGTCCGTCAAAGGGCCAGTGGACATTCTGTGCTAAACTGTGGAGGCCTACTAAACTGTTTTCAGTCATTGTTGTGTCACTGAAGAACGTGCCGTGCATGTACCTGTTTTCTGACGTATTGTTTTATTTTTTTTGTTTTTTTGGGGGGGCACTGTCATCTGAGGAAGGTGAGATTTGGAATACTGGAAGAGGTCACTGACCTCCTACTCAGCAGCTGTATAAACCATGAAACATTCGGAAGACTTTGTACACAAATGTAATGGTCAAGCAGACTGAGGCGAGTCAGCAGAGGGCAGTTTCACTTCCTCTCTTTCACCAGTTTCAAAATGAGGCTGGTGACAAAAGAGGTTCAGGAGATGTGTTTTTCCTGTTTTCCCATCAGGTGCCACCTTTAGAAATAGCAGTAAACAGCAGTGTAAATGTTACATTTAAAAGTCATATCGAACCTCTAACTCACCCCTCAAAATCTCCATATTATCGATGTTTGAGAAAAAGCCAAGTTGTCCCTTCATTCCTCCTTTTGGTTTTGAAACATGATGGAAAATAGAGAAATAGAGAAAACAACAAGAGGCCGAAAGAAGAGAATGAATGTGAGTCGAAGGTTAGAGAGACTAAAACAGGCCTCAGATTAGAGCATTTCAACAATCCCATCGATAACAAAGCATTTCAGCACCGTTACTGTGAAGCACACAGCCTGGGATGTGTTGATTGTTATTATTTGACGGTGATTTCCCAGAATTACCATGTCTCTTCAGATTAAACTCCATCATCTGAGTTTGCAGTCAAAGAATAGAACTGTGAATAAGTTGTTCCGCTTTCCGAACATCTCTGCAAGGGTTTTTCTGGATTTGTTGTTTTTGTCCACTTTTCAAAGCATGTGTGACCCATTGTTTCTAAATCTTAGTGAGTGCGTTAGTTACCAGTCCCATATTCAGTTTATTGTTCAACAGAAGTGAAACTTTCTGTCTGTCTCAGTCTTTCTCGCTCTCTTTCTCCGTGATTGACTTTTTAGAAATTAAAGTTTATTTTGCTGAACATTAAATGATCCTGTCTTTTGTCATTTTGAGGGAGCTGCACGGACTCTTAATGCTTTATTGATTAATAATTTATTTGTACTTTTCTGTACACAGAACATCTTGACTTCATAGAACTTCTGGATGCATTCTGTGTAACCATGATGGTTTGTTTAAATCATTATTTTAAAATAAATTCAGAATTATAGAATAATTAGGGTCTTTTCAAAAACTGATTTGTTTATTTTTGCGAACTAACATGTAACAGTAACGTTACATTTTATGGCCCCCTGTTAAGGCGAACATTAGTTCCTACCTGTTTTTGTTTAAGTGGGACAGTTGTCGGCGATACACATTATGAATTTAAAGCTGGCACGTAGTGATGTCCACATGAGGTTTCATGAGGCTTTGAACCCTTTTGGACCATCGTGTTGAAAATTGGTTCATTACTCGAAGCTTCAATCATTTCGAACGCGGGCGCCATCTGCTGGCGCATTGGTGGTACTGCAGCCATGTAAAAGGTTGATGACCCAGCAAGCGTGCACTTTGAGTTTTGCTGTTTGTGCACTTTTGATGTTGTATTATTATAATATTATTTTTCTATATATTTTAGGAACAGATGGGGGTATGGGCCTAAGGTGCTTGGGTGAACTGGTGTGCTTATGCATTTTTATTTAAAAACAACAGTTTCTCCACAGTCGAGGGTTTGAGGCGGTTTCTCTTTTTTGAAACCATTTCCCCGGCTTTAGAAAACACCCTCTCGCAGGGCACAGAGGATGCTGGTGTTGCGAGGTACTGGTTTGCCAGGTGGTACAGGTTTGGGTATCGGGCTTTGTTTGTTGTCCAGTACACCAGAGGGTCCTGTGATCGTTCAAGTGGAGGGGCTGACAGATAACGCTGCACCTCCACTATGGCATCAGCGGTGGCATTCCTGGACGCTCTTGCTTCTTCAGCATCCCTGTCCAACAGCTTCCACGGATCAATGACTCAAAATAAAACATTACATAAAGTTTAGTCTGTACATGAATCAATGCAAATAAATCTATTGATCCAAATTCTATCATTTTTGTACCTTGGGAAGAAGCAGCTGGTTCTGGCTGTGCTGTTGAAGTGGATGGCGGGTCCTCTTGGGTGGGTGCATTCGGCAACAATGCCGCACACTCTGATTTTAACCGGTGCACAGCTGACTCGGCATTTGAGGGGCTTTGGAATCCGAGTGTTTTAAATCTTGGGTCAAGTAATGATGATAAAGAGAAGATGCTTGTGGTTTCTATTCCACTGAGTTTATCATTCATAATTCTATTGAGGTTTATGCCAAGGTCTTTTGCCATTTTGTTTGAGTTCCGGCCCGCAACGCAATAAGATTTTTATATTTTATATGTGCACCCCCCCACCCCTGCCTTAAAAGCTCTCGAGCAGTTCCAGCGATGTTCTCTGCTGTGTGACTGATAGGAAAAGGCCGAACTCCCACCAGGGTGGTGGAGAGTTCACCTGCATGAATAGCATGACAGGTGACAGCGAGATACGCATCCATGTTGATGGAGGTCCACATATCTGCGCTCAAGCTGACACTGTCAACATTCTGCAGGGCTGCCTTGGCCTTCTCCTTTTCTTCCACTTCCCTCCTCTCCACCATGGCTTTAACTGTCTGCCTTGATGGAAGGGTGCATGTGGGATCCAGTTTAGCCACCAGAGCACGGAAGCCAGGATCAGACACCACAGTGAAAGGCTGGGAATCTTTCACTATGAAATCCACTAGAGCTTCATCAAGCTCCTGCTTCCTGCTACATCAAATATGGAAGTTAGCAGAACAAGATTAATTTAGTTAATTAACTAATTCTATACACCCAAACCTGCGCAGTAAAGTTTAAAAGTTACTCTTAATATTGCCTGGAACAGCACCCACTCACCTGGTGGAAACGTCATCACAGCAGCCTCATCATTGATGACGTGTTATTATTATATGTCGGGAACAAAGCAAACACTTCACCTGCAAATTAAAAATGAGATGTGTGTGTGGTTTATTATTTGTTACTGTGTGAATAAGAGTTGAAAAATACGTTTGTAACACTTACCTTGTTCGGCGGCACCATTTCAAAGTGGTCCCAGACTTGAGATCTCTTCCTGGTTGGTTCCATTGCAAAGCAATTAGAAAGCAATACGAACGCTAATCAAATCAATCCAAAAAGGTATTGACCAGATAGGCAATGTTTTGCGCTGTTTCATCCATTTTTAGACACAACTGAGACCCGCCAATTGTTCAAAGCCCCGCCCATTGAACCGAACCAGTCAGCTGATTCAGTCAGAATGAAGCAGTGAAGAGGTTCAAACGTCATCAGTCACGTGATTTGAAGCGAGCTCGGGAGGGGAGCTTCCGAAAAATATTCGACCGAGTTTTGGGGCATGGTTCGAAGCCCTGTGTCAGAGGGAACATCACTAACTTTGCAGCACTTGGCCCAGCCACTGCCTGCAGAAGTGAGGAGACAACAGAGCGGCAGGCAGAGAAACACCGCCCGTCGCGGCACTCGTCTAGTTTGAGACGCGCTTTTAAGAGAATCGGTCTTTATCACAAAGAACCCTCGTCATGGTGCTTCCAGACTGCTTCAGATGAGGACAACAAGTGTTTAGCGACCTTCATTTAGGAAGATGAGCATTTGTCTTCTGTTTTGGATCCTGCTCCTAGCGGCAGAATGCGGTAAGTTGAGGAAACTTTCTTTACACCAGTGCTTCTCAATTATTTTCTGTTACGCCCCCCCCCGCCGTGACTATAATTAGTATCATTTGTCTATGAAATTGTTATAGACCAAGCGGGATGATTGTTGCCCATATTCAGCACGTTTTTGCCGAAAAAACTCAAGCGTGTGCGCGCGGGATGTGCAATTACACTTTATTCTAGTACGGCAAAAAAAACATGTTCTCCGGGGTCACACGCGCCCCCCCTGGCATCGCATCGCACCCCACTATTTGAGAAGCGCTGCTTTACACACGTTCTGAGCGCTGTGTTGCGCTTTTCTCAGGTAGAAATAGACAAACAATCAATCAGCTCTCTGTGTAGATGCTCTTCTCCCACATTTGGTCTTGTTCCTCTCAGATGCCCCCAAAGACTCACAATCTCACATGACTCCTTTAGGCAGCCAACACCTTTTAGAGCAACATGCTAAACAAAGAACACACAATGATTCTGATTAAAACAACTCTCCCCAAACTCTTGCATGAATATATAATATTCAAAATGACGTGATTGATTGAACACCACCTGGTCGGTGATACTGCCATCGACTTTTCAAGAACATTCAAAAACGTCCTTTTTTTTTGTTTAGCTCTGCAATAAAAACATCAATAGCGAATAATGCACACGGAAGCTGGTGAAATACTTGAAGATATTTGGGCAGAGACACTATTCTAAACGAAAATATGGCCAAATGAACGTGGCTTACACAGTGATTTCGTTTACTTTCATTTCATTTTCATTACTTTCACAGAAGGCGCAGCAGTAGTGCACACTTAGACTTCCTGTTGATGCAACCTCTGCTAAAGTACCTCTGCCCTGTGCGCGTGTGTTTTAATATTTAATACTTATTTAATAATTTTAATATCACAGGCATATGCATGAAATAGTTGTCACTTGTTAAGGCATCTGTTGAAACACTGATTTAAACCTATTTCCACCATTTCACTGAAATTGTTTTCTTTATCAACATTTATTTGTCAACAAATACAGTAATTCAACATCAAAATTTACATTCAAAAATGATCAGGACCATTCAGCTGCAGCTACCTGGCTGAACTTTAACTAAAACCTGCAAACACATCAGTTTTCATTCTGGTTGTTTGTTTTTAGTGGTGTTTTGTCCAGTTGAGTGTTTGTGAAGAGGGATTATAGTAGGGGAACGAGGAAGCAGCCCTGAGGAGTTCTGGTGATCAGGATGAGAGGAGATAAAATAATTAACCATAATATTAAACTGTTTACATCTCTTTCAATATTAATTTGACAAGACCTGAGATTGGGATCAATTTATAACATGATTATTTTTGTCAGAACCGCTGATCCCACTGTGAGGGTCCAGAGTTTTGACTCCATTTGTTTGTGTGTTTCAGGTTCCCATTCTCTTGAGTTCTTGTCTACAGGACGTGTTCAGCCTGGATCTGGGCCCCATTTTGAACAAGTTACAGAGTTTGATGGAGTTGTGATCTCTCACTGTGACAGTGGGACACAACAAGAACACTTCAAACCCGTCCTGGAATCCCACAACTTACCTGGGACCTGCAGAGCAGCATGTTATGATGTTTTTGGTGCTCTCAAAGAGATTTCTAAATTCATCAATCACACACGGAGTAAGTTTGTAGCACATTTGCTTTATAACGTGTTTATTTTGTTGAAGATGAACTGAACATTTTACATAAAACAATCCTTGTAGATGTTCAACGGCGGCGTGGCTGCATCACGTCAGACGAGAGGCTTGAATCTGCTTTTGACAACTGGGCAGTGAATGGAGAGGGTTTCATTCAGTTTGATGCTGGAGCTCAGAAATGGAAAGTCCTGTCTCCTTCTGCAGAAATGATTAAAGATTCGTGGAACAACCGTGAGGCTCGGAACCATTTCTATGGACACTTCATCAGGAGATACTGTCCAGAAATGATCCATCACATCAAATTAAGAGAAACAGAAAAAAGAACAGGTGAATAAACACACACATATATTTGTACTTGTATCTTTGTGAGGACTTACACAGATTCATGAAACACCTGTTTTTTTCGACATAGCATGTAAAGTCTAACAACCACACAGATTTGGCTCATTGGACATAATTCAGGAATTAACCTGAACACATACAAAAGTATCTTTTCTTCCCCTGGCTGGTCCCACCCTGATCATCACCTTTTCTATCCTCCTGCAGATCTCCGTGTGTTTGCCAACCCTGTTGACAGAACCAAGGCATTGCTGAAGTGCCACGTCACCAGTACTGACAAATCAGTGCGTTCAGTGTCTCTGACTGAAGACGGGGCCACCAAGGCAAACTGGATCACTGTAACTGGCCCATTGCCTTCTGGGGATGGATCAGTGATCCTCATCCTGACAGCTGAGGTCCCCCTGATCCACACCAACATCTATGGCTGTGTTGTCCAAACAGAAGACAGAAACATCACTGTCATGTGGGGTGAGAACTTTACATTTACATACTGCTGCATGATTGTTATTGAGTCATGATCCAGGCTGCACACAGGCCAGTGGGATCTTATTGTTGCTGGGGGGGTTCTGGTGTGTTGGGTACTCTGGTAAAAGTCCCTCATGAAGAAGCTCTGAAACGTTCCTGGTGATTCTCTGGTCTTCCTCCGTCTGAAAGCAGACCTTTGGATCTTTTCTGGCTGAGATTACAGCAGTGTTGGTCATTAACTCTGTCAGAAACGGCTGTTTCGATGCTGTTGAAACTTATTTGAGACTTATTTTTTTGTCTCTCCACAAGTTTTTTTTTTTTGGCCCATTAATTAACAACATTCAACGTGCTTCACATGTTTCCAGAAAGAAACGAGCTACTACAGAGTTACAATTTGGTGCAGGCAGTGGAATGCACAGAACCATCTCCTGCCAGCAGGGGGCGCTGCAGTAGCTCAGCACCCACCTTTCTATCGTCTTGGCACAGAATTATCAGTGCGCAACGTTGAGCTTCAGTCTGTGTCCAGGCCTCAGACAACTGTCGGCATGTCACGTTGGTCCAGACAGTTAATAAATTTAACAGTTGAAATACTCTAAATAGAGTCAGTTACACTTTCTGTTATTCGGAGCACAGCTTTCAAAATATTAAAAATAATTTTATTACAATAACACATATGACGACATGCTGCATAGAGTAAAGTATGGCCAGTTTGGTGATTACAATAATCATGTTTTTGTTGTTTATACTCTTTTATGAGCAGATGGAAACACACTTGATGGACGACACATCCTTTACATCCAGATGACGCTTTGGGGAATTATCGGCATCATCTTTACAGTTTGTTGTTTAATCTCCGTAATGACTCTTTTGTGTAAGTCTCACTTCTTTGATTGTAACTTTCAAGTCAGTCTGTGAGCTGATATTTTACTATTGTGGCCCTGCATTAATAGAATGGTAATGATGTTTCTTGTGAAATACACCTGTCAGCATCTATTAATTGTTCCTTCATTTTATTAAGGCAGAAAAATTGGTGAAGGAAACTTAACTCATGAGTCCATTGAAGAATAACTGGGGGAAGATGGATTTTATCCACGGAGGACTTGAGCAGAGACGACATCAATGATCCAGGATGTTTTACTCTTCATGCTGAAAGTGCACGTCTATAGAAACGTGTAGACCTGAACAGAGGATCCAAAGTCACATGTGCTGTAATATTTGGACTGTGTTGTCATCCAGTAGCAGAGCTTTGGGACTTATGCTGCTGACACGGGTCTAACCTTCACTGACTGTCATCTTTTTTAAGAAGCCAAACTATGGAAAGCTTTAGCACTTTGACCCTAAATTCAGTATTAATGATCTTGAACTTCTTAAATCAGAGCTTAACACTCATCTTTCAAAACTGCCGTTAAACACCTCGTAATGCTGTCACATTATGTCTGGTTTCATGTATTTTTGTGTTATTTACTCATTCATCTCTCCTTTATTTTGTTTGCATCATCTTTATTTATTTTATGTAAAACACTGGTCACTTTTTTCGACATTGTAAAAATCTTATATGTTGTTGAATGTTTGATGACTTTATTTCTGTTTCTGAAAGACTGGTTTCAGTTACATCCTTGGTGAAGTTGAAATTTAATTTTATGGCTCCTTGTATTGGTGCCACGCTTGCCAACCATTTGAGAAATAATTTGAATGAAAAATTCAGTGGCTTGGAAAAGGTGAACTCCCTGTCTGTGGCAACCATCTTGGATCCACGATTTAAAGAGGCTTTACTAATCAAAGCAATGCTCAGGCTGCTGTAGAAAGGCTGACACGAGAGTGTGCCAGTCTTATTGATGGGCCGGCAGAAGATGTGCCACTGGAGACTGCAACAACATCTGCCAGTGCTAGTGAACAAAATTACAACTTGTGGGCTTTAATGGACAACTACAGTGGGATTCTCTACTTACGAACGTCTCTGCATTAGAGGTAAGATCGGGCCTAAAAAATCCAGCCCGACCCGACCCAGGCCCGCGGGTATTAAAGCCCGACCCGGCCCGAGCCCGATCAATTAACTTGATTTGCTGGCCTGAGCCCGAAACAAACCCGAAATTTTATATTTTATTTGTGAGGATTCAGGAGGAGGAATTGTAGATCGCGAGGAAGGGCATCTGGGGTAAAGCCTCCAGGGCGTAGCAGGTTCACTATAGTCTTCGTTACTAAAGGCGGAAACAAACAGACTTGAAAAATCCTCCGCTGGAGACTGCGCGCACGGATGAATCCATTCATACATGTTTCTGGACCAGCTGCTGTTTGAGAAGTCAGACCCGCTGAGGTAGGTGGTCCAGAGCGGTCACCTCGGTGTAAAGTGCGTGTTATTCCTGTGAAATAAGGGAAATAAATAAACCCTCAGATGGATGGATGGAAAATTAAAAAGAGGGCGGGACCGCGGCATTCACGTGCGCACGGCATGGTCTGGCTCTGTTTAGTAGTTAAATAGCAATTAGCATACAGCGCCTTCTCTGTTTTATCCAAATTATTTATTTATAATAAGTATTCCTTAGTTTAGTATCCACACATCGTTTTAGTGTATATTTTTATAAACAAATATTTATTAAAAAAAAGTCAGCGAGAGAGAAGCCCGGCCCGACCCGACCCGAACGTAATGATTGACATTTTACGCATTTTAAGCCCGAGCCCGACCCGAATTTCGGGTTGGGTCGGGCTCGGACTCGGTCTTAAGATCTTACCTCTACTCTGCATGCGAATTTTTCAGGTTACTTAGCGTCTCAACGGGAAAATATTTCCTCTTGTTACAAAGGAAATTTCAGGATACGAAGGTCAAAAATACGCTACCGCGGAGTTTAGCGAGCGCAGACATGCTTGTAGCTGCTCTCCCATTGGCTATCGCCTAGCATCTTCCTGAAATCCCATTGGCCAGGAGGGACGTCAATATGTACCAGTTTGTGTGTATCCCAGTATCGCCTTCGGGATTTATTGTGGGTGTTCATATGTTTGTCCATTAGATGGCGGTGTTACCACATGTGTTGACATTCGTTGCTAGTAATGACGGCTAATGTAAGATTAGCCTGTAATAAAGTTCATTTTGTTCCTGGAGAAGCCTTGCACTGAATTCCTACATTTATTGTGCAGTAATCTAATTGTAACATCTATTTGTTACATGTTTTGATGCATTTTTATGATTTATAAAAAGAATTATGTCCGAATTTTTGGGGGCTTGGAACGGATTAGGGCATTTACATGTAAAACGCGTTTCTACTTACGTAAATTTCAGGTTACAAACCAACTTCTGGAACAAATTAAATTTGTAAGTAGAGGTCCCACTGTATGTAGAGTCTCAGCAGCACATCTGCCAGCGCTGCAGTGGAGATCCAGAGGTATGCATGTTGATTACTGTTGAAACATCAGTTTTTTTTATTCATTATTAAGTCATTCATTGTCTTACTGTCTGTGTCATAAATATTTGAAAGAACAAATTCTGACAAGATCCCTGGGTGGCACGAAAGCCTTTATATCCTATGCTGTGGAAACCTGCATGCAAGTATCTGTGCATCCCAGCATCATCTGTTCCCTGTGAAAGGATATTTTCCAAAGCTGGGGAGCTGGTCAGCCAGAAGAGGAGCAGACTGAAGCCTGCAACAGCAGGAAAAATGATATTTCTCAATAAAAACCTGTGAAGAGGGAATAACTTATCTGCTTCTGTGAATAATTATTCCAAATCAAACATACAAGTCCCCAAATGACTATTATCTTTAAAGGTTTTCCTTAAAAACACTTCACACACATAAAAACAATGTTTCTGAATTCAAACACCATGATCATTTGCAAAGTAGGAAGGATCTCTAATCCTGTTAGGGACTTTGAGTATAGTTTTTAAATAAATCTTAAAGTGTTCAATAAACCCTTAACCAACACTGAACCCTTAATATAATTTGCATTTATTCTTTGGGTTAGTCTTGAATGTGTATTAGAGTAAGGAGGAGAGCGTCTGCCTATTTTATTGTAATGACTATAATCATTATTTGGTATGAATGAACAAAACACCTGGATGACCACACGATGAGCTTTTATTGGCGTCATGGGATTGAAACAGTGCCAGTGCTTCAGTCGTGCTCTATGGAGGCTGCTATGGCTTCAGTTGGCCACCAGATGTCACCATCACTGAAGTCTCGAAGCTTTGAATGTTTCTCGACACAATTGTTAGTATGAAAGCCTCAGTGCTTCATGAGGCTTCACTTGCCCACCACTACCTCAAACAGAAGCAGTCCCCCTGGACTGCAGAGACCTCAGGAGACCGGTTCTGCACTTCTCAGGTCCAGCAGGTGGCGTGAGGACCTGAAATGTGCAGGGAAGACAGGCCAAGCAAAGCAACACTACACAAAGCACCACAACCCTCTGGCCCTGATGGGCAGGCGCTCCCTCCTTAAGTAGGTGGCCAGATGTTAATTGCCCACAGGTGCGCCTGCCTGCAGCGCAAATTGAGCTCCTCACGCCCCCTGGAGGGAAGACCAGGCACAACCCTGGACCCCAACAACTGTGTCCAGAAATGATCCGTCAGACAGAGAACATGAAATCCAAACTGCAGACCTCTTTTAGATCACCCCTCTTGTAGTGCTCCACTGTGCCTCTATGCATGATAGTCTGGAGTATTACACAGTGTCACCTACAGTTCCCATCATCCATATGTTGTTTATAGTAACACGTCTATAATATATGAAATATGATTATTACAATAATAAATATTACAATACTTTCCATGTAAAGTAAAGTAGACCCATATACATTGTTTTATTGTTTTGGTTTTATTGTTATTTTATTCAATTTTTGTTATTTTGTTTGTTTCAATGCAGATGGAAAAACACTTGGTGGAAGACACATCCTCCATGCAAGTGTTGACCGGACATTTTTGAAAGTTTTCACCTCTGTTTTGCTTCCAGTTTTCTTTTTCACATGCATAACATCACTGTTGCTCAAAGGTAAGTCTCACTATTTTTGTTGTAGCCTTAAAATGAGTCCAAAACAGTTTTGTTGCTAAAATAGCAATAAAACACCATCGCTGTCTGTCAAGAATACAAGAAGAAAGATCAGGTCCCACGAGACCAAGACACAAATTATGTTGCTAGAAATTGAAATTCCAAACTGTCCGAAGGCGGTGTCAGTGAATCATGTGTTTGGACCCTGATATCACCTCTATGGGGGGAATTTCCTGGTGCTAAACGAAGGCTCCCGCCACATGGCGGTATCCAGCTCTCTTATTGAATTACGACTTTCTCGCTCATTCAAAACTACCACGACACTCGTCTAGTTTTAGACGCGCTTTTAAGAGACTCGGTCTTTATCACAAAGAACCCTCGTCATGGTTCTTCCAGACTGTTTCAGATGAGGACAACAAGTGTTTAGTGACCTTCATTTAGGAAGATGAACATTTGTCTTCTGTTTTGGATCCTGCTCCCAGCAGCAGAATGCGGTAAGTTGAGGAAACTTTCTTTACACACACGTTCTGAGCGCTGTGTTGCGCTTTTCTCAGGTAGAAATAGACAAACAATCAATCAGCTCTCTGTGTAAGCTGAGAATCTTTCACTATGAAATCCACTAGAGCTTCATCAAGCTCCTGCTTCCTGCTACATAAAATATGGAAGTTAGCAGAACAAGATTAATTTAGTTCATTAACTAATTTTATACACCTAAACCTGCGCAGTAAAGTTTAAAAGTTACTCTTAATATTGCCTGGAACAGCACCCACTCACCTGGTGGAAACGTCATCACAGCAGCCTCATCATTGATGACGTGTTATTATTATATGTCGGGAACAAAGCAAACACTTCACCTGCAAATTAAAAATGAGATGTGTGTGTGGTTTATTATTTGTTACTGTGTGAATAAGAGTTGAAAAATACGTTTGTAACACTTACCTTGTTCGGCGGCACCATTTCAAAGTGGTCCCAGACTTGAGATCTCTTCCTGGTTGGTTCCATTGCAAAGCAATAAGAAAGCAATACGAACGCTAATCAAATCAATCCAAAAAGGTATTGACCAGATAGGCAACGTTTTGCGCTGTTTCATCCATTTTTAGACACAACTGAGACCCGCCAATTGTTCAAAGCCCCGCCCATTGAACCGAACCAGTCAGCTGATTCAGTCAGAATGAAGCAGTGAAGAGGTTCAAACGTCATCAGTCACGTGATTTGAAGCGAGCTCCGGAGCAGTGCTTCAGACAAAAAACGTAACCGAGTTTTGGGGCGTGGTTCGAAGCCCCGTGTCAGAGGGAACATCACTACTGGCACGCGCACTCTCTCCTCAAGGGGGCGCTGCTTCAAGCCCTCCCCAAAACTACATAAATAAACTACAAAAATCCAACTAATAATAAGATTTACAAAAACCGAATTCCCAATTGGCAAAATTTCAATCTTTAGTCTTTAACATTATTACTTTTCTGTCGCTCCTCTGCCTTAAATCAGAAGTGATCTTATCATTTCTGTTTCAGTCTTTCAGCGTTTGAATCATCATCCAAATCCATCTTGAGTCCTTCATCAGTTAAAATAAACTAATCTGTTTCACTGAAAAAGACTTTTAGCAGATTAGCTCAACAGCATCACAAAAATAAAACTCTTTTCAAGTTTTGTGCAATTCTCCTTTTAATTATTTTTAAGGATTACAGCAGCCGTAGCTGTTAAAAGCAAATTGATTAACAATAATAATAGTAAAATATGCAACAGTGTGTCATTACAGATTTTTAAAAAACTATTGCTTAATTCCAAAGTGAAGCAAATAAATAAAGCAATCTGCATTTTAAAACACTGTGCAGCTTGAGGGGCAGGAAAATCAGCACCACTGGCATAAATTAACAGAAATTAATTAGTGGGGAGCTGTTGAGGTGGAGAAAACGTTTTATTTTAACATTTTGTCCAGTAATCAATACATGACACCATTTTATGGTTCAGCATTAGTGACACATTTCAAAATTACAATAATGTACACATTCATATGATCCCAGTATGATAGTTTATAGGCTGATATGAGTGTTTATAGACACAAAGCTGCCGCTAATGTGCATTTCCTATCAAAATCCTATAAATCGCTGGCATTAGTGAGAATCTGAGACAGCTTTGACACTTTAAATTTAAAACCATCCCTGCAGACTGCTGCAGAAAATGCAACAAGGAACTGAACAGGCATCAACACGCTGGATGTTGGTCACAGTGTGTGGTCTTAATACAATTCCTAAATGTACTGAGTTGATAGTTTTAACATTTAATCTGTGCTGACACATCTCATGGAGTTGAAAGAAGCAACCTGGGCGAAATCAAAAGCACAAAAAACCTCAGACACGTTAATTTATCCAGAAATATTTGGGCTCATGGCTGTAAAGACAGAGGCAACCACATCCAGAGCCATATTTTTCTCACCATCATTTCCCTTAATTGGTATTAAATCATGCTGAGATTAGTGCAACCCAGTTCTATCTAATTTGGAGTAATGTATTTAATGTCTTTACTACAGTGGTTTGTAGAAGCTCTTAAAACCTTTATGTTCATTGCACACCTTTTGACTTGCCTGTCACTGTCATATTTTTTAAAAATTGCAGCTAAAAAGTGTCAGAATTTAGTGTAAAAATACAATAAAATCATAAATAACAAGAAAATCAGTAGTGGCACCTTTCAGTAGTTCAAAAACAACCTGGTTTTTGTTGTAGCAGCAGAGACCCACAAGCAGCAACTCAGGGGGCTTGTGGGTAAATGGAGAGAGGGCAGGGCTTTGGAGCCGTTCCGGGCATCAGCATTCCCGAGGCGGAGTGCTAAAAAACAGCTCCTGACAACGCCTGGCCGTGTCATTCGGGCTGGAGACAGTGAAACCGATTGTTCGCGGGTCATTGAAAATCTCGTAGTCGTTTCCCCCCTTCAGAGACAATCACAAAACCAGTCAGCAAAAGCACAAACATCCATCGATGTTATTCTGCTGCTTTACCGCCTTTTATCATTTATCATTTAAAACCTTTTTCATATTTACAGAGAAATCCCCAAATTCCCTTGACCCTGTCACCTTTTCAAACAGCCAGGAAAAGTGCAGCACGCCTCTGTAAAAGGCCCCACTGACGCACGTCTGCCTGATGACGTCAGTGTGCGAACTGCTGATTTGAAATCACCCGTTTCACTTACGTCCGAGGTCTCGTTGCCGAAGAAGTAGATCGTATTCAGTCCTTCCCTCTCCAGCAAGTCCAGACACAGGGTCTTGTCCCAGCCCTCCGGAAAGATGTCAAAACTGATGAGGCCGCCTGCGTAAAGATGGATGAAAGAGTCCCTCGTTATTGTCGGTGGATCCATGGATCTGTTTTATAATAAAGTGTGTTTCAACCAGAGCTCCCAGTACGTGTTTTCCTCCATAACCTGCTTCTGACCTGCAGGGCAAACATTTCCACTCTGAGCAGAAGGTGTGACTGGAGGGGCTGTTTGGTGCTCATTCCCCTGCCTTATCCAGGAAGGAATGTGAGATTGTGGCTCAGAGAGCACCTGTAGCTGCTGTGACCTTTGAACTCGGGCACAGTCCACCGCAGGGGCCTTCTGACGTCGTCTGCAGCCCTTCCCCCGTCCAGCCCTGACCAATCAGGAGGCGGCTTCACTCACACACCCTCAACACGCCTCCATCCCAAACAAACACCCCTGCAGCATAATGGTGGAGATCTATATGACCAGACCTGCCCCCCATCCCCACGTTAAGGCCATCGCACGACCTCTTCTGGTTATACAGTAGGTAACTTAATGCTTCGGTCGCACAGACAAAAACCCTCTCGCCTCTGTGGTCCCACGACCGAATGAAAAAACAAGTTCTTTTAATGCCCATAAACTAAAATTCTTTACCTCCTGTTCACATTCTGGTGTGTGGACTGTAAATGTTGCGTGTGTGTCCTGTGATTGGACCGGTGACCTCTCACTGTGACCCTGCCTTGGAGCAGGAAGCAGCTGACAGAAAATGGACGCGTGGATAATAATTGTCCTGTAAATGTGAACTGAGATGTTTGTCTCATCCGGAGGAGTCTGGTCCTCAATGAAGCTTTGGCTGCACACGGCACGTACGCAAACATCCAGGTCAATTTACCCCCGCTCGTCTGTGTAATCGTTAACCAAGGACTCCTAGGTCCTACCTGGCCCTAGGAGGTTCACGAGACGGTGGACAAGCAGATGGTGTGACGAACCTGACTGTCAATCAACTTCACTGAATTAATAATACAACATAACTGGAAATGTTAAATGTTAAATGGTCTGAACTTGGTCTCTAGAAACTTCTTTTTAAAGCTAAAGGGACTAAATGTTCTCACCTTTCGTGAACTGCAGACCCTTTCCAGCAAACTTCTCCTTCAGGGCAGCAACAAATTTCTCCTTGATTTTCTCTCTCTGTGGAGAACAACAGCAGCTTTGTTATCGCATGTCCAACTTGTGCACGCTTATCTACCTCGAGCTTCAAGCTGGTCCCTTTTCTTAGCTGCTGAATGTCACATACAGACACTATAGAGGGTTTTAGGTATGAACGAAGTGGAGTATGTCTGAAGTGTTACATCTTTTGTCTGCATATCTTCCTGTGCAGAGGCCAAAAAGCCTGTTTGACAGTAATTGAAGGGTGAAAAACCTTTAGAAAATAGATGGCTGCTGTCAAAGTGATGCACTCAAAACCTGATGCGATTAGCCGTGACGTTCTTTTTGTTGCTGACCTTTGGTAAAGGTAGAACCAAGAGGAGACTGGGAGCATTTGAAACTGAAGCTGGATTTTAAGACAAAACCACAAAAACTGCAGCCAAAACCTGGTTAAAGCACAACAACTAACTCAACTGCACATCAGAGTTCAGTGGCACACAAGAGACTCAAAGTTAAAGATTCCCTTAAACACATCTTAAAATATAACTGATGACATCACAGCCCCCTGGTGATCTTTAATACATCGAGTTGGATTAGACGTTACTGTTTGTGTTTTTGCACTGTATAAGCAAATCTAAACAAGAAAGCAGCAACCTGAAAGCTGGATTTTTACTTGTCCGAATGCCTGCTGCTGTTTGTGTGCCTGTTTAATGACTCGTGCATGAGCCCGTGTTCTATTGCAGCCTGCTCGTAACATCTTCAGCTACACTCCCATATGAATGTTATTGGTTCCTTCCTTTTCTGTAGCCAAAACAAACGCCAAAGCCAACGTTTACTACATGACCACGCAATAACATGCATTTTGTTTTCAATAACTGCTTTTATATAACCTTCCATCGTTGTTATACATAAATACAGGAAGCAGCTTTTGGCAGCTCACTCATGAACATGTGTGCGCGTGTTCTCTGCTGCTGCACACGCAGGAAAGAATCTCACCTTGTCTATCTCCGAGAACTCCATCCGTTCCTCCTTTGTGCAGTTCCGGCCTATGGGAGAAATATTGAGCATTCCATTCCTGAACTCGATGAAGGTCCCCCTGCAGGTAAACCCAACAAAAGTCCACGTTTGTCATATTATTTCTGAAAACAGAGAAGCGTTTTGCAGAAGACACCAGCGCCGGACGTTTACGGGTTTGGAGAGAGTTGGTTAAAGCCGTGCGTCACCTTCAGGGCTGAGCTTGTGGCCTTCAGGCAACATCTCACCTTTTCTTTGGTAGCTTGATCAGCCCCATGTAGCTGAGGCAGAAGTTGATCAGGTCCTGCAGCAGCTCCTCCCCGATCTGGTTCTGAATGGCCTGATGGGATCACAGCAATGCATCACCAAGATGGGTCGATTTTAAGCCACCTCCATTCCCTCCAAAGAATTCGCAAATGTAACCTGGTGTAAAATGTGCTCACTTACATGTTTGGAGACCAATTTCCCATCTTTGTACTGCACCGTTCCATTCTCGGCAAACACGTAGTCAAACTTGTGTATCACTGAAAGGACAAGAGCGGGAGATTTTACTCTCCTAACGGGTGAGTCCCTGAACGTTGTGTGCACGTCACAGAGACACAATCACGTAACCAATTAAAGAATATGACAGCAATGTACAGAAACCAACACTTGCTCTAATCAACAGCATGAAGCATCTTTTGGGGTCATGGGGGGGGGGTGCTAGAGCCTATCCCAGCTCCAGGGTACCTCGGCAGTGCTTTGAAGGTGGCTTGGTGCCATCCCCTGCTACCAAAACACCAAACCTCAGGCTGCACTGGGGCTTAAAGTGAGAACCCTCAACCAGATTTAATTAAACCCACAACCAGAATAAAACAATTTCTCCCTGTAGACTGCAGCTCTTGTCCTCCACCACCACCACCACTACTACTACTACTACTACTACTACTACTACTATACTACTACTACTACACTACTACTACTACTACTACTACTACTACTACTACTACTACTACTACTACTACTACTACTACTAAACAAAGACGGCTTGGGGGTTAAACATGCGCTGCATGGACTGCGGTCAAGAAAGGACAAACACACAGGTAAGACGTGCAAACTGTGCTCACCATTGTCCCCGAGCTGTTCCGCTATCTTGGAGTAGTCGGATCCTCCCACAATGCCAATCTTTACTTTACCCCGCAGGGTTTGCAAAAACTCATCCAGCTGTTGGTCGATTTTCTGCAAATGAAAAATGGAAAATATCTTGACGGGTTTAAAGGTTATGACACTGCAACTAATCACCGCGAGGATGGGACCACGCGACTGATGTCATATCCAATGGGGGGGGGACACATTATGTAATATCAAGACACACGTACACATTTGCAAAATAGGGAAAAGAAGGAAGCAGACATTTCCAGATGTTCCCGCAGACAGAATGAACACAACAGCGTGTCATGTCAGAACCTGCTATTACGCAATGAGTGGGAACAGCAACTCCAGACAGTCTGTCGGACGGCAACAAAAAGCAGCATCAATAACCGAACACTCTCACCTCTCTGGGTGGTGTCAGGGTCCCGTCCACGTCAAACAGACAGAGGATATTCCGGTCCAGCGAGAAGCCGTTCAATTTTTCCATATTTCGATTTAATTATGTTTGTTTGTTTGTTTGTTTGATTGTTTTTCTTCGAGTTTGTTCGCTGGCTGCAAACGTCGCAAATGGGATCTGGATAAAACTTAATTTCAAACCCTTACAGTTAATTCAGCTCGACTCGGAACCGTCCGAACCCTTTAACTCGGGGGTACCGAAGACCAGCCTCACGAGCTACGTGATGGACGTGTCCGGTTTCCAGCCAATCAGAGCAGGGAGAAACACCCATACGTCACCAGGTGGGCGGATAATAACGCAAGGCGTTAAAAAATGTTTTGCCTCAAATGAATTAGAAATGTACTGAGTTGAAGCATGTAATAGGTATTAGTTAAAGTATGTAATAGTTATTATTGATTCTCTACAAATATATTAAAATAGTACAAAATTATTTGTTACAGAACCGTAAACGTTTAGACCACAAGGACGAGACGTTTTCTGCCTCGGCGTATTTTGTTTTACCTTTTTTGGAGAGCACAAACGGCGACGCATTGCTTTCAAAACTTACGCCATTTATTTCTGAGACCCACATCATGACAACAATAGTGCGTCAATTATTGAAGGAGCGTCTTTGGCGCAGCTTCTCTGCACAGCACAGATAATCCACTAGAGAGCAGCAACTGGGCAGGTATAACAGCAGCCCACCAGTATGAATATTCTTACTGGTTGATTATTCAGACGGCACATTGACCAAATTGTGTTAATTGAAGTCAGATTCCCAAAAAATGTGATCTAAACAGCTTAAAAGGCATACAAATAGGAAAAAAATAATGATTTTTACCTAATTAATCATGCAACCAAGTCGGTATATTTTGGCTAACATATACTATAAAATTCTGCATTGCCCAATTTTAATAGTAAGTGCTAAATTTTAATACTAAACAGGATATTGACGTCACCAAATCGGTGTGAATGGATCGCGAGATTAATTGTCCTGAGCTAAATTGTCTTTGGGCAACAAGGATTCAGCGGCTCCTGGTTACGCCAGTCAAAATATCTCTTCCCTATAAAATGCGCATACGTGTCTATTCTCCTCAAATGTGGCACACAAAACTAAAAAGAATTTATGTTGAGAATTGTTCTATTTTCTTTTTCTCCCATGTTATTAATAACGTGGTTTCTGAACGTTGGTTATCTTCACCTGTTGTGGCTAAAACAGTAAAAGTAAAAGTTGGGAGTTACAGCTGGGTAAATATCTGAAACATTTAATCTTTTCGCTATTTATCTGGCGTTGACGCGTGACTGTCTAAAGAGGAAGAAACGCTTTTGTACCGAGGAAGTGAACCAATCACAAACAAGGAGGAAGTGGAGTCCCGCCCCCTGCTGTCGGTAAACGTGAATGACAACCTTTCCCACCACTAAAATGGTATAGAGGTGAAACGATGTTTTGTTTTTTTTAAATTTTGGGGCAAGGTCTTCTTTTTAAAGGTCTTTCGCTTCCTCTAGGAAGGAAAAATCTCTGTGCATCTTTTTTCTTTTGACTTTCCTCTCAAAAAGGGTTTTAGTGGAAGTATTCCTGTCATATTTAGTTAGTAAAGCAGTAAAAACTTCCATTATTGTGAAATACAGTGAAACTATTAATGTTTAGCAGAATTCCAGAAATACAGTGAAGCCATAATTCTTATATAACACATAACTGTTATGGTGCAAACTTGTGGTTAATGTTGGACAGTGGAGATTTATGCCAGCTAGATTGTGTGCGTTGTCTCTTAGTTCCCTGCTCGTTGCCTGACTCTTGAGCCAGTAATTGGTCTACAGGTGATGAAATCTTTAGCAGCAATTCTTACCCTGATTGCGACAAGCTTAATACTGGCATCATAAATCAGTTTCTAGGTTATATCTTTTACGCATTACTCAGCAGTCATAAATAAACAGTGCAGAGATCAGGGGCCTGTCTGCACGTAGTTATCTGGCCATATCACCTAAAGAGGTTTGTTGTAACCCGCTAACTTTTAAAAGTCTCAGAGCCCCATTTTGTGCGTTGAATAACAAGCTCTTCAGTATCAGCCGAATGAGTCGTTTATACGTGCGTCTGATTTATAAGCGGCAAATTCATATGTCAAATTGTAAGGAAGGAGGCATCAATGGGTGTTTATTGACATCGTAAACAGATTAATCATCAGCTTTGGCAGTTGTGATTGTGCTGCTTCCCTCTTGCTATGTTAAACCACATTTAATCAGATTCCAGCAAGTTGGCGTTCTGTCTCTCTTGCCACAGCAATAACTTCAGTCTGAACTCTAACTTTGGTCAGTTTGTTGAACAAGAAAGTATAATCAAATATTGTTCTCCTTATCAGCTCCCTCTTCTCTGTCCCAACTTGCACTGTAAAAGTCTTATTAAAGGTTTGCTAGTTATAAACCTGACTTCTTAAATTTTCCTAAAGATTTCTTTACTGTTTTGTTCTGACACCTCTGTGCTGCTGAACATTCAAGACCAGAAAATGCATTTTGCTACCAAAGTGAGGACATTTATTAGCTGGTTCCTCACAGCTTTTTACAAAGATAGAAGATAGTGTAAGTAGGCGTAAGGACCACCAAAATGTCCTGTCTTCCCAAAGATGTCAACACTTTGCTAATAGAATGAGTATTGTGATCAATACAAAGACACACACACACACACACACACACACACACACACACACACACACACACACACACACACACACACCACACACACACACACACACCTCTTATCAAAAAATCAAAGCAAGTCTTGTTTTAATTATTATTATTAATTCTGTTGAGCACAGATAGGAGCTCATTAACTTGATCAGGTGTACCACCACGGGTCACATGGTGGATCACACGGATGTGAAAGGAGGCGTCGTTTACGGGAGGGTACCATCAAAAACCTGTTTTTGAGAAAAATGAAAAACTGTGATAACTTTCGGTTATCCTGATATTCAGATCAACAGTATTGATGATCATCTATCCATCACCTTGATTTAAAGATAAACTACACTGTAAAAAACAGACTTGACACATTTTGGAACATCTGGAGTATTTTTCTGCAACTTTCAGGAGAAAATCAGTGCCAACATGGAGTGTTGGAAGGACTAGTTCATCTGAGTTTTATCTCTGTATGTCACGACTGCTCCTTTTTGTTTCCCATATGTGCCTCATTGTTGGTATGTTTGGTAGGCTTGTGTAATGTGTAGTATATTTTTTGTATTGTTTAATTAAATACCTAATAAATACAGGTTTAAAAAACAAATCTATTCATCACTGTGCGGCCTAGTTGCTGACTTGTTCTGTGGGGGGAGGTGAAAGCCATTAACTCGTCCCCCTTATCTGTGGTGCGTTAAGTGGTCAGCTGGAGCAAAAATCACACAGCAACAACAACAACCACCGTGGGGAGTGTTCAGTTCCTATTATTAAACACCATAAAGTGCAGCCATTAAGTCTTATAAAATGCCTGCTGCAACACGTTCACATGAAGCTCTAATGGCTGTGAGCCCCGAGCCAACAGCGCTATTGCAACGTCATTTATGCCTGTTAACGATATTTATGAGCCTGCCAAGTGGCAGCCAGACAGGAAACAGACAATGTACCACACAGCAGAGAATAAGTGTTGCTAGGAGACCTTGAATGTATATGTACTGGTGCATCTCAACAAATCATAAAGTCAGCAAAATTTTGATTTATTTTAGTATCTCAGTTCAAAATGTTAAATTCGTAGGTTATATAGATTCAGGCTGAAATATTCAAGTGTTTATTTCTTTGGAGGTTGATGATAATGACTTACAGATCACGAAAACACCAAATCCAGTGTGAGAAGACTAGAATATTACTTGAGAAAAAGAATATATATTTTTATATATTTTAATATTTCTATCTCTACAGTACACAGCATATATATTGTATATCTAGCAGCCTGCCTCTCGTCTGAAGGCAGCTGGGACACACTTCAGAGTTTGCTTTGGGCTTCGGATGGAGCCCCAGCGCAGACAAACATGGAGTGTGTTCTGGTAGCAGGAGAAGGTGCCAGAACATCTTCAGAGCGACATCATTACTAATAAAATACACCACCAGGACTATTGTGACATCACCACTGATGCCCCAAACACACACACACACACACACACACACACACACACACACACACACACACCACACACACACACACACCACACACACACACACACACACACCACACACACACACACACACACACACACACACACACACACACACACACACACACTCTTAATTCAACATTTATCCTTGCATCATGACACATGCGTTCCAGTAAATCACCAGAATTACATCCGTGCAGCTGCCAGTAAGATACAGATGCAGTAGATACCAGCAAAGATTTTCATCCGTCACGCGAGGGCTGCAAAAAAAACAACCCAGAACAACACTGGTAAAACGTTCAACGCTGAAATCAGAGTTCTGGATACTGTTGTCAGATACACAGCAATAAAAACAACAACCCTGAGCCACACTGACATTTGGTTATTATTCTCTGATTTATAAGAGGGTTTGCCCCACCAAACTGGACACACACACACACACACGCACATGGGCTTAATCCACCCTGTTTTTATAACAGACAATATTTATCAGAGCCACAAATGCTTCACTTTTATGGCCGCCAGTGACCTTTGCTCTTGTGCGCTCCCAATCACCGTGCTTTGAAGATCAACAGTTTATCATGGTGTGAGGTATAAATTCTTGGTGGTAGCAAATGTTTTTGTTCCATTACACTCTCTACTTCACAACTATGCCACAGTAACCATAATGCACTCTTATATGGGCCAAGAAGAAATGTGGAGAATGTCGCTGCATATATAAACGCAGCTTTAGGCTCCTCTGCGGGTCAAAAAATAATAATCCGGGTGTGTTTTGGCCCGAGAGGAGCCAGGATTCGGTGCGGGTGGAGTGTGGGAGTCTTGAGCTGCCTCCCCTAACATGCGCACAGCGACTGTCACTCCGCAGTTGTTCATTAACGCGCACAGGACAGGTGGAGGGAGCAGCCTGTGCCAAGGTGGAGGATTATTGACCCCAGGCCGACTCAGCACCTCAGACAGATCCGAGGACTGCGTTTGCTACCGTCTCAAGTTTTGGATGCGGGATATTGGATGTTGGTTTGCGGTGAACTGTGGATGCGGGATCGAGAGTCAGCGGGGAACAGAGATGATCTGATCATGGTCATCATTATATATAGAAATATATAACAAAAGGAAAAAAAAACTTGGCTGTTTTCTTCTGACATGTAGAAACTGAGAGAAAGGACATTAATAAATCCCCACGACGATGCTCAGCGCGCACAGTTTACTCCAACTGGGAGTTCTGGTGGCGGCGGCGGCCGCAAACAGGATTTTGGACGAGTGTTTGAAAGGGGATAAGAAATACGCCATGAACGTGGTGCTGCTGGAGGACAACACGTACGAGTGGAGTCGGCCCTTCGTGCAGGCGGCGGTGGAGCGGGCCATCGAGGAGGACAGGCTGGAGAACGACCGCCACGGTACGGACACCAAAGCCGTGCACACCCGGGCCGAAAGATCAATGGAAGAGGCATTAATCTGCCCTTTTTTGGGTTCAAATTTGGTTTCAAGTGTAATTTTATATCATGAGAAGGCCACAAGGAAGTGGATGGCCTCAATCACCCTTATACAGCCCGTCAATATTCAATAGTTTTGTGTCTCTTAAAAAAACGAATAGACATAGATCAATATTTTTTGCAAAAAAATAATTCGTTTTTTTTGGTCTATAAGAACTTTACCAACAAAGAATAAAATTATTCACTGGCTATAGAATTTAAAATTAAATAAAAATTTAAAAATCTTTTTATATCAAATGATTGCTTTGCCCTATCTATCTGTCTGTCTGTCCGTCTGTCCGTCAACATGTATGTATGTATGGCTGATCAATACCAAAGGAATTTATTTTTTGTCTTTTTATTGGAGGCAAATTGGGTGGTATGTGATCGTGTCCAACATGTTTTTGTGATATACAGTATTTCTTCAGCTATATCAATCAAATCCTCATCCTGATGCCTTGTTTATGATTTGATCTTCTCTTTCATTCTGTGACGCAGGTATAGACTTCAAGCTGACGGCCAACTACAACGGCTTCAACACCACCGTGTACAACCGTCAGGGCTGTGGGAGCAGCACCTGCGAGGGGGTGGCAATCCTCAAGATGCTCCACGTGAGTGTTCTCTAAAGCTGTAGCTGCAGTAGCTGCTCCCAGCTCTCTCTCTGTCTCTACTTCAGAAATCTACTGGATCCAAAACACACGTACAGCAGATTGTGGGTGTGAATCCAGATTGTCACGACTCAAAAGCAAAATATGCCACATATCAACTCTGCAGTGAGTTCAAAGCTGCAGAAATCCAGAGGTTCAAACTTTCAAAGAGGAAGAGTCCTGATCCTGACAGAGAAGCCGAAACGTCGGCGGATAAGGCCGTTTTCCAGGAGTCGAAGCTAAACTGAGTTGAACTGAGATAAGAATGGTGATCATCAAAATCTTCAGAATAACCCTCACCTCTTCAACCTTCCTGCAGAGTAATGGTGAACTCGGGTGTGTCATGCTGGGTCCTTCCTGCACCTTCGCCACCTTCCAGTTAGTGGAGTGAGTCTCACCCAGTTTGCATTTTAACTACGCCATTACAGCCGCCCCCCGCCTTGAGGTGATTTAGATTTGCTCTTGTCTCGCTACAGTGATGAAATCGGCCTGAGCCTGAGCATCCCCGTCATCTCCGCCGGCAGCTTCGGCCTCGCCTGTGACTACAAGTCCAAACTGACCAGGATTCTGCCTCCCGCGCACAAGATTTCCGACCTACTTGTTCACTTTGTGAAGGAAGAGTTGGTGTTTAAACGCGAATGGAAGAAGGTCTACGTCTACAAGAATTCTAACGCCTCCGAGGACTGTTTCTGGTGAGGCGCCCCGGTTTACTGTCCAGCCGGGTGAATTATTGACCTCGCCCTGGCACACGTCAACGGCGGTCCGTTTCCATGTGTTATTGCAGGTACACCAATGCGCTGGAGGCGGCTTCGGCCAACTTTGCCCAAAACATTAAGAGAGAGATGCTGCGGGCTGAGGGCGATCTGGTGAACATCCTTCCGACAACAGATAGACACAGCAACAGTCAGTACATTTGAATCTTTCCTTTGATGGTTTTTGTTGGAAATAAATCAGCAGCCCTTACAAACTTCTTTTTCAAGGTGCTGTGGCCGTACTGTCCGTTTTCCACCAACTTTCCCAGGAACTGATTTGTGAAAAATTCCTTATAGTCTGTTTAGTTTGTATTTCCATTACAACTCAAAATTTCCAGAGATATTGCTGAAATCTACCAATCAGGTCTGGTGTTGTTTGTATAAAAAGAGCCAAAAACTCAGGTATTTTCCTTCATCCTGTTGATAAACCCACACGTTTATTCCAGTTTTCATCATGTGCGGGAGCCCCAATGACATCGTCTCCGTGAAGAGTAAAGTGGAGGGCCAGATTACCGAGGAAACTTTGATAATCCTCCTTGATATTTACAAGTGAGCACGTGCATGCTTTTAACTTGCTTTTGAAATAAGAGCCTGTACACCCACAATCTTCTGTACGTGTGTTCCAGTCCCGCCTATTACATCAACGTAACGTCCAGTCAAGCCATGCAGGATGTGCTTGTGATCACGCTGCCACAGAGGAACTACACCTATGGGTCAAACCTGACATTCAATGACACGGTGAGCCGAGGCCGATAGTTCCCGTATGGGTGTGACTGTCTTCATCTGACTGTCTGTGGATTGGCAGATAAATGACTACGTGGCTGGATATCATGACGGGGTTCTGCTCTTCGGGAAAGTGCTCAGAGAGAGGCTCCTCAGTCAGAAAAACCCGAGAAAGGCCTTAGACGTGCCTTTGAGTGACAACCCTTTTGGAAATGCCTCGTTTCATGGTGCGCCTGGTGATTGGAGAAACAGTTTGGACAAAATTGAGGTGTCTTTTGCCTTTGCTCAGAATGTGTCTGTGTCTCCACGCAGGTATGGGAGGATATTATGTACTTGATGAATATGGCGACAGAGATGTTAACTTCTCCATAATTTACACTTCAACTCTGACTGGAAAGGTTGTGTATTGCTGTTTTTTAAATTCAGTTTTATCTTATTTTAACATTACATACATCTTACTCATTATAAGGACCTATAAATGGGCTTTGACCCCAACTTGAGAGCCATTTCAAACCATTTCATGTTTGATGTTCCTTGAATTCCTGAAATTTTTTTCCCAAACTTGTGGCAAATAGGGCAAAATAGTTATTTGTACCAGGCTGTAAATGTTTTTACCACAAGTGTTGCTCTGTTTTGGCTACATCTCTAATGGTCAAACAATGAAGTGCATATTTTGGACTTTGGACTAAATTGTTCTTCACCCTGAAGTCACCATTAATTTACCTTGTTCCTGAATCCATTCTTTACTTTAAATTGGCTCAGTTTCATCTCATTCTTTTCCCTTTTTCACTTTCCAGTTTGAAACCTTGGTGGTTTTTGACACATCACAAAATAAAACCACATTCATAGCTGCAAATCCCGCACTGTTCTGGATAGGGGCTGTCCTGCCGGATGACGAGCCAGAAAACTATAATGGTAGGCCCAATGATGGTGGGGTGGTGTGGGCATCGAGGGCAGCACTTGTGTTTATGGCCCCATTATTGAGAAATTTGATTTCATTGTTGCTTTTTTCATTATTGATCTTGGCGTGTGCTTGTTTTTTTCCCCAGGGCTGAACTTCCAGGATTGGATCATGATCGCTTTGAGTGTCAGCGTTGTCGTGGTTACAGCCATAGCTCTCATCTTCTACAGGTAAACGACAGTGAGGATAATGCAGGTAGAAAAACTGATTTTCAAACGTGGGGAAAAGAATGAAAACAGTGTCAGTTTTCTGTGTAATATTGATCAGAAAAAAAACAGGATCAGAATCGGGCCGGGATAGCGTTTGTGCTTACGGCCGTGCATGTGTGTGTGTGTGTCCTTACTGTCAGGCAGAACAGGAAAGAGCGTCTCATGCAGAAGAAGTGGTCACACATCGACCCGCAGTTATTTTGCCCCCTGGATGAGAAGGAGGTGTCACTGAAGGTAAACCAGGCTTGATTCCTCATGAAATGTTGAACTGAAAGCTGTCAGGGTAAGAAGTACACGTGAAATCGTCTCTCTGTGTGCACGTCACAGATCGAAGAGGACAGAAGGAAAGACAGCACCTACTTCAGCCGCCGCTGCCGCTATGATAAGAAGGTAGAGGACCGTTTCATTCTGTGACATTAATGATGAACGTGAACACCGGCTCAACGCCGCTGCATGTCCATCCGTCTGTGTTCTCTAGCCGGTGATACTGAAAGAGCTGAAGCAAACTGATGGAGACTTCAGTGAAGACCAGAGGATTGAGCTCAACACTGTAAGACGCTCCAATCTGTCAGTTGCAGCTCGTGCCCCTCAGGCATCTTTCACCTCTCTTGTTTGTCTTTGCTTAACAATTTTGAAACCCCAAGCATGAGGATTGAGGAGAATCTACTAATGTTTCATTAATCTTTTTTTTTTTTTGATCTGGCGCTTTCCTAGCTGCTGGGAATCGATTATTACAACCTGACCAAGTTCTACGGCACAGTGAAGTTTGAGTACAGCGTGTTTGGGGTGTTTGAGCTCTGTCAGCGGGGCTCCCTGAGGGTAAGAGCCTTTGTCCTGATTTACCTTATTCTTTAGGCAGATGTTGCAGCTGCTGCAAAAACAGAAAAAAATGCACTATTGCATTTTCTTTTAAAAAAATATAATAATAATAAAATCTTCCAAGTGTGTATATGAAGTGCTTGTGAGAAAATCAGTATTTGCTCAATGAATGTTGTAAAACAAATGCAGGAAATGCACCATCTTTGTTATTGCTGAGCTCACGATCACAAATGGGTCGAATGATAAGTACTGTGCAATTGTGTGCATGTAATTTACCTGCATCATGCGCACACACGCACGCACGCACGCACGCACGCACGCACGCACGCACGCACGCACGCACGCACGCACACACACACACACACGTGCGCACCACTCTCCAGGGTGGGATTAATAAAAACAAACCATCTTTTTTTTTTAGTTCATTCTGAACGATAAGATCTCGTACCCAGACGAAACCTTCATGGATATGGAGTTCAAGATCTCAGTCATGTATGACATCGCAAAGGTATTTGTTCGTCCTGGTCCTCCAAATATTATTGAGTTCATCTTTCCACTCACCTCCTTATTTACTGTCATTTATATCCTACTGTAATACCGAAAGTGCAACCAAATTAAAAAGCAAAGATATAATATGTACACCCATGTCACATTAACTCAGCATCAGCCTGCTTGGAATCTTCCTCAGGGCATGTCATACCTCCACTCCAGTAACATTCAGGTCCATGGTCGCCTGAAGTCCACCAACTGTGTGGTGGACAACCGCATGGTGGTCAAAATTACCGACTTTGGGTGTCACACCATCCTGAACCCTGGAAGAGGTGAAGCTGACTTTAATCCCAAATTTCCTTTGGTATCAAATCTAAATTTACTATAAACCTGCCTCTCCTCTCAGACCTGTGGACAGCCCCAGAACACCTTCGTAAAAACAGCGTGTCTCAGAAGGGAGACGTCTATAGCTACGCCATCATCGCCCATGAGATCATTATGAGGCGGACCCCCTTCTACACACAGTCCTGCTCTAATCCTGCAGGTAGGCCTTGGAATATAGGATTGATGTATGAGAAATGCCTGAACAGGACACCACTGGAAGAACGGCCCTTTAAACTGTATTAATGACCAATGTTATTACAGCCCATATGTTGTCATTAGAGGGTGGGATATGTCCAGAAAGGATGTTGATACAGACCACAGGATGGTGCGATACTGCTTAGCTAAAGCCTGTGCCCTTAGGATACGAGCGTTATTACCATTGTCTGCTACCATTACTTACACCACAGGACCCAGTTGAGGCCAAAAAGCCCATTCTGACTGGGTAATGGTTTTAATTTTACTCTGTCGACGATCCAACAGAGAAGATCTACAGAGTGCAGTTTCCCAGTGGGATGGGTTTCTTCAGACCCGACCTTAATTTCGAGGGCACGTCAGAGAGAGAGATCGAGGTAAGAACATTTATTGTGATGGTAAAATATCGAGCTGAAAGACGTGGACGCTATAAAAACCCTGATCAAACCCTCTTTCCTTTTCCCTCTTTGACTCTTGTGTTTTTCTTGACAGTTGTGCATGTTGATAAGTAACTGCTGGGACGAAGATCCTGAACGGAGGCCCGATTTTAAAAAAATAGAGTTGACTCTTGGCAAAATTTTCAGGTACGACAACTCTGTGACCGACTTTAAACTCAGCACTTAAACGTGCCACAAAGAAGTGCATATTTAAAGCCAAGCATTAGCCACCTAACAACACCACACCTGATTATTTTAGCTGAAGGATAATAAGAAAATAAACACTGATATACAACATAGGCCAAGAATTAATAATGTAAATGCATATATTTCCTTTTCTGTCACACAGTAACCTGCACAACCAAGCCAGTGAGACATACATGGACAACCTGATCCGCCGCTTGCAGATGTATTCCAGGACGCTAGAGCACCTGGTAGAGGAGAGAACGGCTCTGTACAAGGCTGAGCGGGACAGAGCCGATCGACTCAACTTTATGCTTCTTCCTGGGTACGTTTTATACTCTAATCAGCCTCCACATTTACCTCCACATTACTATTAACTTTTATTAGTGCTGCGGCTGTCATAGATTAAAATTCCTCAACTTTTTATGATTTTGTTTTGCGTTAGTTGAGGATAAAGAACTGCCAGCTTTTAGGGTTCCACACACTCTGTTGTCTCGAAAGTTCCCTGAAATTCTTCCTCAGTAGATCTTCTCTAACGAGCCTCAGCCTCATCATTCTTCTGCTTCTATTGTCAACACACGAAATTGAACAGCTTTTCAACATTCTCGGAAACTGATACCTGTTGCTGAGAAAGCGTAAAAACATTGGCATATTCAAGAAGCTCACCCCACAGAAGAATAAATGAACTAGAAAATGGTTGACCCACATTCTCACTCTTTCAGAGCTCTGTTGTTCATGCTTATTGCTTTATATTTATGACGCAGCAAATTGTTCTTTCATCAGAGTGATTAGCCACTTTAAACCAAAAACAACCTGATAAGCGGAGTGAATTTTGGACCTTCAAGAATACGATTGTTGATCCATTAAAAGTCAGAGTGAGAGTGTTTACAGCGTACTGGATACAGGCCATGCTGCGTATGTGCATGTGCATGTAACAGAACTCATTATTTCCCACCTACTGATCTTGAACTCTTCCTTGATTTGTTCTCAAGATGTTGTCTCCTTTCCTAATAAATATTTGATGTGCACTCCCTTTGATGAATGCTGTTCTTTACAATGTAAAGCTCTTTACTTAACATCTAAGTTAAAGTCCTGGGAATGCTCCAAACGGACACAGCCAGTCCTGACTGGGAATTTCTCAGCTGTATATAGAAAGTTCAAGTGTCCCCTCTGAAGTGAACTCTATTGGAGCCACTCAGATAACTGTCACATGTCCCCCGTCCCTCAGCCCGGTGGTGCGCTCCCTGAAGGAGACGGGCAAAGTGGAGCCAGAGCTGTTTGAGCAGGTCACCATCTACTTCAGTGACATCGTGGGCTTCACCACACTGTGCCACTACAGCACGCCCATGGAAGTGGTGGACATGCTCAACGACATCTACAAGAACTTTGACAGCATCCTTGACCATCATGACGTCTACAAGGTCATTTCGTGTTTTGTTTTACGTCCGGTAAAAATCCAAATAAAGCGAAGCAAACCGTATATTGTCCTTCAGGTTGAGACGATTGGTGATGCATACATGGTCGCATCAGGTTTGCCCAAACGCAACGGCGACCGGCATGCGGTGGACATAGCTGAGATGGCCCTGGACATGCTGTCTTTTGTCAAGACATTTGAATTGCTGCACCTGCCTGGCATCCCTCTGTGGATCCGTATAGGAGTGCATTCAGGTAACAGAAACGTTCTCCGCTTTGTGGCACCGGCACATTTTATAGACCAACACCAACGCATTGATCGGACTTAAACTATGACAGATTACAAATTTCTCAAGCATTCAAAAGGTTGCAAAGTTTCCACTTTGACTTTTAAAACTAATCACTAATCGCCTTGGAAAAAGAAAAAAAAAGGTGTCCAAACAATGTTTTACATCTTATTTCACATCTGGACTCATTTTTAAGTGGAGGAATAATCTGGACTAAGAAATTCTATATTTGCACAGCAGACCTTAGATCTTATGGAGTAGAGTTTGTTGCAAGACATTAGAAATGCACAATCAAATGTGTCAGAATTGGATAAATGAAGGCTTTAAAAATGGATTTGCTCCAACGGATTGAGTCACTCGGTGTTGTTGTTTTGTGCAGGACCGTGTGCGGCGGGAGTGGTGGGGAACAAGATGCCTCGCTACTGTCTTTTTGGAGACACAGTCAACACTGCCTCACGCATGGAGTCCACAGGCCTCCGTAAGAGACGTGATCATATGAACACCATGATACAGAGTGAGAAAGACCCAAGAAGACAACTTTGTTTTTTTCCCCAGCTCTGAGAATTCACGTCAGCCAGTCGACCATCAACATCTTGCAAAGAACAGACTGTAAATTTGAGTATGAAAAAAGAGGAGAGACATACCTGAAGGTGAGCAAGGATTCACTTTGAAGTCACTCTACCACTTCTATTGTGTGTGAGTGTGTATGTCTACCTGATCTGTAGGGTAAAGGCAAGGAAATGACCTACTGGTTAACAGGAGTGTTGGGGAAAACATACAACCTGCCAACACCACCGACAGCGTGAGTGAACCCTTGTGTTAACTGCACACCTCCAACCTCACTTTACTATAATTAAACACACACAATAAAAACACAACTTCATTCACTGATTCCTTTTCCTATCAGGGAGAATTTCCAAAGGCTCCAACAAGACCTTGCTGAGATGATCGTGTCCAGTTTGGAGAACCGTGAGGACAGAGGCAGCAGCTTAAAAAAGACTCTTTCCTCCGAGGTCCACAAGAGGGAGGCCAGCGGCAGCCTGCAGTCAGACGGTCCACCAGAGTACTTCCACCTGGCCGTCACCGACAATACCAGCACATTCCTGTGACTACAGAAGGGCCTCCTGTCCCCTTGTATGTGCTGCAGGCAACGCTGCTAGAGTTCCACGGACAGCTCAAACAAAAAGACTGAGGACATCATTCTCTTTTAACTTCTTGTAACCATCAACACCATTTATTTACAAATCCATATTTCTGTCAAAGCATTGTATAAATACTGTTTTATGTCATTTAAAAAAAGGCTGTTCCTCAATAATAATAAAAAAATCATTCAAACTGCAAACATTAAAACAGGACAGGTTTAGGAAATAGCTGATTATTGTTATTCGGTGGCTTTAGGAAATTCGTTCTCTACCGAGGCTGCCCGTGTTGTTACAATATTCGCCACCAGGGGCGCCAAAATACACGTTCAGCCTTCTAAAGACTTGCGGGGCTGCTCTTAGCCAGAAGCCATCCAAACAGTAAGAGATGCATTTAACGTTTCAGTGGATTTTTGCATGAAGTGCATTTATTGAGAAAGTATGACATAAATATTTACTGTGTAAATAGCCTTTGCTGCAGAGACATGAAAGCTACCGTATATTCCAACAGTTCGTGTCATATCGTATTTTTAAATTAGGATCTGAGAATATGTGACAGTTCTTTTATTAATGTGTCACAGGTGATTCTTTTTTGTGTGAGGTTTTATTAAAAGATATTTGAAAATTGACATACATTTTAAGCAGACTTGCATTTTTTTTCTTGACGCTGCAAAGAAATACATGTGGTTTTTTTGAATGCCAGTTTAAAGGGAAGCATTGCATTGTTTGTGTAAAATTCAGCCTGTAGAAAAGGAAGTCGATCACGGCTTTGATTACACCGAGATGAGGAACCTCGGCACCGAAAGAAGCATGCACAAATGTTTGTTCTTATATCTCTGTGAGGACTCTTGCGACATAATACATTCCCCAGCCCCTTGGCCTAGAGGCTTAACCCTAAGATCCACCCACCTCTATCTTTAACTTTAAAAACAAACCAACCCAGCAATTAGAGGATCTGAGGACCAGATAACACACACCTGACTGGTAGGAACCAGATGTTTACAGCTGCAGAGAGCTACACAGTTTTAGTTGTGACCAAAGCCGTTCCACCCAGCTCTGTTGCAGGAAGTGGAATCCTGTGTTCCCTCACTGTCGAGCATGAAGGTAGCCCACTGCTCTCCTCTGACTCAGCATGCTTTGTTGATGCCCTGTTAGGACTGATGTCCTCCACCCACTGTAAGGTGCTCTGTGTCTCCAGGCGTAGGTGGAAAGGGCAAAGCGAAGGGTGGCTGTTTCCTCCCGATGGCAACGAGTGGCTCATCGAACCAGCGTCTGTTTTCTGAAGAGGTTCCTGTTCTCGCTTTGAGTTCTCTGTAATGCAAGCAGTGGTGAGACAATATTTCTGAAAATTCCACAGACGTTCATTTGTTTACCAAAAATTGTTTTTCCCTTATTCACTGAATAGGTGTGAGGTTTGAAAGGTCTCTCCAAATCAAATGTCATATTGAGGAAATTCTTTTGATAAGCAGGTAAGATGTCTCTTTAAGATGGAACAGAACCGCTATAGGATGAACCAACCTGATGGACATGTAACAAGAAGCATTATTGTCCCCTAAAACATGATATAGAAACAATAACATTAAACCAAATTGTACAAATTCTACTTTAACCTCCAGACAGCTGATCTAACTGCATTGAAATTCCTGCACGTCCTGTAGATAAAGCTCTATTGACATGCTGGGTTGTATAACAAGGACAAAGACATGCACTTGATAAGGGGACCTTTCTGGCTAATCTTTGGTTTCTGTTTAACTAGGCTGTGTTAAAGCAGAAATAGTCCCAAAACACTAACATTTTCAGCCCATTTAAGACTTTTGTAAGTAAAAAAATAGAAAAGTTAATTTGATTTCTTAAAATTAAAAAAAAAAAACAACTGTCAGTGCCTGTCTGTGTTGACAGTTAATAAATTCCAGTTCATGTGGGACCCAGTTTATCCTGCCTAACCAACAGATGTGTGTTACAACCAAAATAGAGTTGTAGAGTGTGAGGGGGCTGACCCATGGGGCTCCTGAAAACAGAACTGAAACTGCGGAGTTTCTACTGCAGAGAATGTTGAACTCATTCTCCAGTTGGGTTGACGGAATCAAGCCACTTTTAGATCTGGTTCAGAATGAGAAAGCAAAATCTGTCGCCATTCTCACCTGGGTTGCTGTTGGCGCTCATCCGCTGTCTGTATATAATGAACCAGAGGACCAAGGCCAAGATGGATCCTAGTGTGGCCAGAACCACGAAGATCCACAGCGCAGGGCTGAGCGGCAACCCTGGATCGACCCGGGGGGTGTGGGCCATGGATCTCAATTGGACCTCTGCCACCAACAGCACCTCTGAAGGGAACAGACTAATGAAATACCTCCAAAACACGAGGGGGGGTAATTATCAGCCCAGCCTCGCTTTCAATCTGCGAAAGTGTTCACACCAGTAATAACAGGAGCTCAAGCATTTCTTTCAATGTATTTTTAGTAAATTAACTAAACAAAAGTTTACAACAAACTATGAATTGGAGGCTTCCAGAAAGACCAGAAAGTTTTGTGTTTGCGTCCCACGGAGCTGAGAGTCAAGACTCACCAGATGTCACATGTTCAGGTCTGGGTTCTGTCCCGCTCCTGACTTTGTTTACGAGGCCACTTTGGATGCAGGCATTGACGAGGTTGTCCCACTGGCTGCCCTCAGAGCAGTTCTTGTTGCTCATGTCTTTCAGACAGCGAGCAGTGTGGCCACCGTCTGCTCCGATATAACCTCCACTATACACAACTGAGACTGCTCAGATGAAGAGAGATGCAAAGGAGGAGGTTTCAGTTCCTCTACTTCAGGCCAGGTCGCCATGTGTGTCCCAGGGGGCCGAGACCAAGAGTTTCTTTTGAATTTGCTTTGGAATGACGATACATCGATACTAATGTGCTTGATTCACTCATTTAATGCGGCAGCCACTTAAATGCCAAGCTGCAGAGAGCTTTGACTCAACTTTCATTCTCTCCTCTTTTTACAACACCGGCACTCTTGACACCATGAAAACTATAAAATGAAGAAAAATTACAAATGCCATATTCATCATACATATTTACATTTTACATGAAATTAGTCCTTTAAACTATTATAATTGGCAGCTCCTATTTAAATAAATATGAGAGCTTCTTTCTGATTGATTACTTCCTTTTACAATGACAACACAACCCTCCCTCCTCCCTCCTTCTGCTTCTGAGGGTGCTAAGTTTGAGCTCAGCCTGCTAGCAGACATCCAGGACGGGAGTCACTGCAGCGCAACACAAGGTTGAAGACAGGACCACGGTTTATGCTGTAAACTTTAATAAAGCCACATGTCAGAGAGGTATTATTGCACATTTTATCCCAGTAAAGTCAGAGGCTCATACAAAAAGATAAACCTGAGATGTTTGCAGAGGTGCATCAGAAAGTAGCCCTGAGTGTTACACTGTGGCCATGTGCCGATATAAAATCATCTCACCTACCCTGAGAAGTGAAAAAAGTAATTGAGTCACTGTTTCAAAATCTGGCAACCGTCCCCCCCCGACAAAAAAAAGAAAGCAATTTGCATCAGGCAGATGAGGCAACTGCACACGTAGCTCAAGGCTGGAAGAGGATAGGCTGCATTTGGACAAAGGTGAAGTTGTAGTACTTCGGCAGGCCCTCGTGGCTGATATTGCCAAATCCATCCCAGGCGAAGGGCGGGAGTCCGTTCTGTGTGGTGGGACCGTTTATCGCTTCTGCTCTGAACTTCCCAGCCATGAAAAAGTCAGTCACCTGAATGAGAAATAAGGAGTATAGTTCAGGAGGAAGAGGGCCGTGTTACCGCTGCTCAAGGCAGACCTGCCGTGGTACCTTGGTATCATAGCAGCCTGACGGTGACGCCTTCCTTGGTTTCAGGTCTCCGCGGCAACAGATGGATTTGCAGGGGTCACCTTTAGAATATGGGTCAGACTTGTATTCTGTAATAAAAGTAAGTTGTGTGGTCACAGAACTGAAACTAGGGTCTGCTCAGAGGGTTCTGCCTGTTAAGGTCAAGCTAATCAGAGTCTCATTATACTAGCAACTAAATTAAAAATGCTACATAAAACTACCAAACTGGTAGTTCTCGTTTGGATGGGAATTTCAGGGGCAACCAGTTCAACCCGGGTCATCTGTGTGCCGCTGGGGGTCACGCACCGTTAAACCTCATGATGTGCTTCAGTGAGTCCAGGTCCTTCACGCCAGCCTGGTCACGGCGGAAGATCTTCGCTCTCGGACAAAGATCATAAGAGAAGTCCTCTCCGCGCTTCTCCCACATTTCTCCGTAACCGCTCAGGGCATAAATGTTTGGGTGGAAAGGGATGTTGTAGGAAGGCCAGTACCCTGTCACACGTGTGTCCGAACCAGAGAAGAATTGGCTCAGATGGGACAAGAGGCAGAAGACAGTAAGGGAAGGAGGGGCTGTTACCTCTGCGGAGAGCCTGAGTTTGGTCGGAGAATTCCACCAACCCAGGGATCTGCTCCACGACGGTCAGAGCGCCATCATCAACGTTGTGACCCAGCTGGACTTTACTTCTGTCCAGCACCATGTACTGGTTGTTGTACGTCCCTGCATGAACAACAGTATTAGTAGCAGCATGTATTTATTGTTTACAGCAGTAAACTCGGCATCTGACCTACCAGAGTTGTATTTGGAGAAGGTTTTGGCCCATTCTTCTCCACTGCGTGCCAAACTATGAGCCAGCCTGACCCTCTGCCATGCAAACAGGCTGTTGGGGGTAACTGTGTCGAAGAGGGTGGAGTTGAAGACGTCGTTGCTGGTCTGCGTCATCATCAGGCCACTGCCCAACAGATAGAAATCATCCAAAGACATCAGGAATCCTGTGGACCAAGTGATTAGTTCTATGAATTCATGATCTAGACCACAAACAGGGTAGTGAATAAATAAGGAATAATTAAAATCAACAAACACTTGGAGAGTCAAAGGTAAATTGTCTTTACGCCGGAAAAAATATGACATCAGACTTCCCGAAATGGCCTCGGTAAAACAGCGGAGCAGCCAGAAACAAGCCGCAAATGCTGCATTTGCATATACAGGTCTGAATTTTAAGGAGAAAACACTTAGACTTCTTCAATAATTATTCGTATTGTGTCGCAGCCATGTTTGTTTTTTGCTCTTATTTTGCATGGATACAGGAGACGCTGAATCTGCTCGGCGTGCTTCCGTACGTACCAGGGTAGCTGCTGAAGGACAGCTTCCCCGTTGCTGTGTGGGGCTCCGTGATACGGAAATCCCAGTGCTTGTAAATCCGCATCGTGGCAGCGTAGGTGTACCAGCTGGAGTGGGCGAACAGCAGGTTCTCAAAGCCCGGCAGCATCTGAAAGCAGCATTAGTTTAGGCTTCCAACACCATTTCATCATATGGTAAAAACAACAATGACCCCACCCCCCAGATATCATGCTGGCATATAATTTGCTTTATAAGCTGCACTATAATAAAGCAAGTATGTCATCTATACTATATAATGTAAATGACTAAAATACAATGGAACCATACATTTCAGTAGATTAATTACCAAGTGGGATTTCAGCACATATAGGTACTGTGTATATGGGTGGGGGGAATATTACAGGAAAGGCAACATGTCCTGCCTATGCTTGCACATCAACGTGACTTATCTCCTGGGGAGTTAAGAAGCTTACGTCAGCTGCTGCTACACTGAACCAAAGATTTGCTATTTCACGTGGCATGTTAAGGTTTTCATGACACTTTTTGATCAATAGAGTTCAAATATTTCAAATTGCGTCGTTAATACCAACCAACAATGTTCATTAATGGACAATTCGGGTCAAATTCAAGCAGGGGCTACACTTTCCTAACATTTTAGGAAACCTGTGGGAATTTTTTGCTGTTAAGTTGCTTCTGTTAAGCTGTGGAACTGTCTCTGCATCGCCAGAGCTGTGTTTCACAGGAGTGGACCTGTTCTTTCAGACCTAAAATATTACTAAAATATTAGTTAGGTATGGCCCCAGGTTGAGTTTGTTGGAATTGTTCTTTAAGGTGAATATTTGCATCTTGTTTACTCTGTGGATGTTGTTAAAAAAATAAAATTGGTCCAGCTACATGACTTTAGTTCTATTACTGCCCACAATTTGAATTTTAAAAAAAATATCATGACAAAACGTTGCTGTTTTAGGAATAGCCTATATAAAGTGCTTGGAATTTGCTTATCATTATTTTAAATACAGATTGTTCAGGTGTAATAACAGCTAAATACAATGGTAATCAAATTCATTATGGAGAGATTAAATTAGTGCACGTGGAACACAGGCAACACGCAGCTTCTGTCCTGAAATGTTGGTTGTGCAAAGCCATTTATTGTCAGAGTGCACTAGCGGGTCTCGTGCCTGGGTTGGAATGTGTTTTGACCTCTGACCTTGATCAAAGCAGAGCAGTGGCCCATCCCTGGACGTTTGTATCTTAGCAGATGGCCTGATGACGAGGCCAGCGCCGGGATCAGGTCCAACAGGTCACCCACTGCGTTCAGGAACTGGATGTCAAACAGGGAGAGCGGCTGTGGGAAGAACAGCAGATAAACACCCGTGAGGAAAAACGGGTCTGCCAAACAAACACCGGGAACAAACACTTGTCCATTAGACACAGAGAAAAATAACAACCTGTTTGCCTTTGGTTTTGGCCCAGTCTGCCAATCCTGCTTGTAGGCCGTCCATCTGAGCGATGATGAATCCCACGTGTCTCCACAGAGGGTCAGAGCTTTTGTTCAGTTTCACCTGCTCTCTGGCCCATGAGTCCTGCTTCCTAAACATACAGGAGCGACATTTGAAGCTTCCTTTGTCATTACTTATAATGTCATAATTATTAACTGTAAAACAACCTTGTAACCACATTTCTGTGCCCACTGTGCCACCAGTGTCCAAAATCCACTTATAAACTGAAATTATGACATCAACACTCAGTTGTAATGTAGAAGTTCCATTCAGCCCATATATTTCTCACACATAAATAATACCCACATTAAATGTTCTAAAATGCATTAGATGGAATATATATAGGGGAAGAGGACAGATACTCACACCAGGAATCTATGAACCAGGCCGAGGGTCTTTGAGTCATGGATCAACTGTGGAAACATGTTGGTATGATGATCCATCATCTGCCTCGAAAAGACAAAAATAGAGCAATAAGAACCTGAAGTTTCTAAAAGTGTGTCTGAGTGACTCCCCACTCCTGTTTTTCTGTCCTGTTTTGGAAAGCTGGGGCCAGTTAAGGATTTTACTGATCATCACACCCATCAGTAGTAACTGGGATTCCACATACTGGGCGGTCAGGAAGCCTTCCAGGTATCCCGCCAGGAAGAAAATGACCTCATCTGTTTCGGGAGTCGTTCCATAGCCGGCACGGATCTCCAGGACGCTCCAACCTGTGCTGGACAGGGTATCGTTGAAATACCCGTATGCATCCCCCTCTTGTTCCAACACCCCCTCCTTCAACAGGACGGTCTTATGCTGAGGGTCCCAGTACACCGTGGCTGCGGCCGTTCCTGAGGAAATGTGGAAGTGAAATAATTCGATTTTTAAAAATGTCTACCCCAAGTCAAAATCCCGAACTTAATCAGTCGCTTTCCGACTGATTATTTTAAAAAATGTGCTATTATCGATTTTAAAGTGTATAAGGAAATCTTAAATATACTAGCAATCGGTTGGTGCGGTCTTGAGAAGCTTGTCGGAACGTACCTTTACTGTCAGCGGTGGAGCTGGTGGCAGGAAGAGTCAGCAGAACAAATGCACAGGTACTGGTTAATAAAAACATGACTGTATCGACCGAGACAAAGAGGGAAAAGTAACGTTTATGCGACCGCTGAAAGGAGGCAAGGATAAGTAGGCTGTTCTCTGACGAGGAGGAAGTCATGTGAAAAAATGTGGAACAATGCCAAACCGTCCAGACTGGAAAGCGGCTGAAAGGGTAAAATATGCAGACAGAGAAGTCATGTGCGGAGACAATGAAGTATTATACAAGTCAGTTAAAAAAGACAACGGTATCTAGCGCCTTCTGTATTCAAAAGTTAACACCCCAGATGGGACTCGAACCCACAATCCCTGGCTTAGGAGGCCAGTGCCTTATCCATTAGGCCACTGGGGCGGCGCTTCTGTTTCTCCATATATACCGGTATAATACCATACATATTCTTTTGATTTAACCGAGGACAACGGGGTTAAAGTATGGTATAGAAATATTTTTTCTAGGCCATAGTCATATTTGGTATGTTTATCAGTGCAGATCATTGATAATAAACTAAATATATTTATAATCTAATAGCCATCCTGAACATTTACGTTTACAATAACACTGAGGGAAAGAAATCACGCAATAACACATCGATAATAAAATCTATTTGCAATAAATATTGTGCAAATGAGAAGGAATGCAGCAGAGTTTTACCTTTCCTTTACAAACCAAGGTCACAACAGAATAACATGCTGTCAAAACGAAACAACTGAAAGTAAAGCAGGCAAATTTTACAAAAAAGAAAAAACCCTTCAAACTGATGTGGTCTAAGTAGGAAACATTCAATCAGCTTTGTTTTACCTAGTGTAATAAAACAGCAGAAACATATTCAATGAATGAATGCACGCACACTCACACAAACAGGGGTGTAAATCTGAATGCAGGTAATGCATTTTCTAATAAGATCATAATAAACATTAAACTTCATTTAGCAATTGGCTTAAGGACAGACAGAGTAAGTATAACCAGTGAACCTTTTATGCATTTAAATACATCTCTCTGTATTATAGGGCAGGATTTTTTTTTTTTAAATAAAGCAAAAAATAAATACAAGAGCATCAACAACCCACAACAGGCACACTTGCATCAGCTGGAGGTACTACACTTCAGTGAGAGTGAAGAAGGCACACCTCTGGACATAAAGCTGACAGAACAACAAATCTCCCAAAACACCTGGATTAAAAGGAATTTACTACAAAATAAAATCAAATCTGCTGATTTGAAATTTCCAGGGGAAAAAAGAAAACGCAACCAACGTCGTCCAACATAAAAGCACGGCAGTAGTGAATTTCGGAGCTTTTCATCTTTGACATTAATGGTGTTTGCAGTCACTGTGGATTTTAGAAGATATCCGCTTCCTGATGGTGCTGAGGTTGCTTAAGAGCAATGAAATGAAAGCACACATTCTCAATCATCATCAATGAGTTTCTCAGCACCGTTCTCTGCTTGTGTGCCTCCTCGTTCCTTCCCACCGCCTCCTTCTTCCTCATCTTCCTCATCTCCAGGGTAGGAGGAGAGCGAGTGGCTGCCGTAGTTGATCATGGTGCGGGAGAGGTCCACCTCAATTGGGAAGACATCGGCCTCCTTCAGGACAGAGTAGCAGTCATCGTAGTAGTGCGACATGCCCGAGACGAACCGCTGCAGTTGAAACACAATGTCCTGGACTGAAAGTGAAGAAGTTGAGGGAACAGTTCAGTTATTTAAAAAAAAGAAAGAAAAGGTTTTTGTTTTGAAAATAGCATCAGCATTGCTGCAAAAATGAAGACAACTCAAATCCCAGACAGATTTTTGGAAGAACCCACAGCTCATACTCAATCAAAATGATTATTCAACCACTCTTTTAAGCAATGTTTTTACCCACCGTTACAGTTGAAACCTGCTTGTTGCTTTCTTCTTACATTCAATCTTTAAATATTTAACTTGATTTGCAGTAACAAATCCTGTTTTGTGGACTTTTTATCCAAAAACAAAAAAACAAACCAACCATGTTTCTGGTCCAGCAGCTCTATTTTCTCCATAACATCCTTCCTCATCTTGGCAAAGCGAGCTCGGGCCTCCTGCCGGCACCTCAGCACCAAGCGGTATTCATAGTTGCCTGTGCTGACACGATACAGCGGCTCCCCCATCGCCTGCAGGAAAAACAAGGATAATCACCTTTCCAGATGGCGAGTGTGGTAACACAGACTTAAAATGGCAACTCACGATACTGCTGTACTCCTCATCATCCATTTCTTTGACCTTCAGGCAGTACGACTGAAAGACACAAAGTGTCACAAACACAGAACAGAGCGGCTTTGGCACAGTGAAACACATCACAGTGAAACTGAACCATTCGAAGCGCTGCCATCTTACCAGATATTCAAACTTCACGTCCAGGTACTTGCGGATGGTGAGCTTCGTGTCTGGTATGGCTTTGTGAAGGTACGTGTTGAGATCGTGGAGCATCTGGCCAACAGGATCAAGTCAGAGGTTGTAAATGAAGGTATGCTGTGCAGTGCTGCACATCTCTACTCACCGGTTTGATGGTCTTTAGAAGCTGGATACCGTATTTCTCAATGTTACGGTGAGCATCGGCAAATTTGACAAAAGCCTCACTGGCTGCTGCCTGGGGCTCTCGCACGCCGATAACAGAGAAGACATCCCCAAATGCTGGAAGAGGAGATTAGATGAACAGTCCGACAAATACGATAGCTGGCCAAAATTGTAAGACTTGGCTCTCAAGCCACTCACCTCTGTGAGACTGGGAGAGCTCAAAGAAAGCTCGCAGCAGCCTCTTTGTGTGCTCCATCAGCCCTACAAGGGAAACGGTTTTGGGGTGAAGCGGCGTTGAATCTTGGTGAACTGAACACTTCAACTCTGCAAAAGTAAAGGACAGACTTACCTTTGTAGAGCTCTGCTGTTTTCTCAAGCTCCTCCAGTTTTTTGACCAGTCCATCTAAAACATATCCAAGCAGATAGATCTCCTGTGAATAAATGTAACTTTCTACAGGTAAAATATCTACACTTCCTCTTATAATAGGCTCACCATTGCACAGAATAGCTCGGCTCAGTCCAAGAGCATCTGCAGTTCCTGAGCTCATATTCTCCACCAGACGATGTTTGACTTTTTTTAGGACTGAAACACAATTAATATGTTTACGCTACCACTGCATTGACGACCCAACAACCCAAACAGAAGAACTCCATATAGGATTCTTAAAACAAGAAACAAAGCCAAGCCTTAAACTGAGTCTGGGTCTGGTGGAGGAGATACCTATGTCAAGAGACTTCCCCTGCTTTGGATCTGCCTGCAGTTTGTTGTAGTGGATGGTTGCTTCCCCCTAAATAGACACCAACAGATTAAGAGTCAAAGTGTAATAACATTCATAGAGTGAACAAATATTTGCAATCGTGCATTGCATAATTAAACGCACCATGCTACAGGGAGGGTTGGGGGGTAGCAGAACCCAAACCCTTTAAAACCCTGCACCGTTTCTTTAATCCACAGTAATCCATCACACAGGAAGTCATGGAATTGTTTGGGGCAAACAATGGAATGCCAAAAACAACACAGCCACTCTGATTTGGTGGTGTTATCCCACATGTTCTGGACTATTATCATCCCTTGTTCAGCAGAGCAGAACATTCCAGCTAAGCCCCTCTTCTCCACAGACTGGTGGTGACTTTATACGTATAATTACCGCTGGAATATTCTCAATTTAAACGAGCCAGCCGGACAAAATAACGTGAGTATTTGCAGATTCTTCTATGCAGGGTTAGGAACCTTTAGTTTGTATGGAATGAACAAAAGAACAGAATATACAGGTGGAGGTGTGGGTGAGCAATTGACATAACACAACCTAACATAGTCTAGACTGAAACTGCCTTGTAATATTGTTTTACAGCATTAAAGTACCTGGACGGCCTGTATCATCTTGGCAACTTCCACTTTAGTTTTTCCTTTTACTGGTTTGCCATTGACGCCAGTGATTTCATCGCCAGCTGCCAGCGTCCCATCCAGAGCTGCTGGGGTGTTATCAAAAACCTTTGACGAAGCAGAAAGCGATTTAAAAGAGAGTCCTGTGTTGACAGATTCAGTTTTATGAAAACTGTTAACTTTTACCGGTTGTAAAGTGCTTAAACTAGAACTTTAACAGAAGCAGCGGGTCACATACTGAAGTTGTAGTTAGAAGTTGTGCACTTACCTGTACAATGTAGAGACAAGGACAGTATTGCGCGCCCCCTCCAATGCTGATCCCGATTAGATTATTACTATCCTTCTTCAGACACACAGTACCAGGAACCGTAGGTATACCACTGTCGGTCAGATTGCACAATTTATTGACTTAGGATAGAACTTTTTGATACCCCAATATGTTTTACACGATATATGGCTCCTCAAAAAATGGAAATGAAACCACACAGACCAAGAATTGTTTGAAAACTCACAGTTTGTCTTCCTCCAGTTCGTAGTCCATATCTGTGAACATAATAAGACAGGGGCGCCACAGTCGCTGTCACCCCTGTCATTAAAACAAGACAAACACTGTGAGAACACGGGACAAAGTCATTATCAGAATAAAGCCCGGGATCAGTGTGTTTCGGGATTCAGATTTCACCGCGTTGAAGACAATGTTGACGCGCTAGTTGTTGCAGTGGATGGTGGACAAACAGCTGCTCACTCGCTTAGGAGGCATTGTCCGATGTTACATTATCAAGTTGATGTGAAAATGGTTGACTTAAATCTTTGGATCATATACTAAACACAACTGTAGAATATAATTACTATTTATGTATATTTCTTTTACAATCAACGATAGAATAAACGGTTTGATAAGGCTGGTTGACTAGCTGCTAGCAAGTGCGAAGTCAAATTCCAAGCATGCACTAATACAAAAATATAAACTGTTTACCTTAAATTGGCTAATTTCCCGCGATTAACACCCCTGAATCGGTCGAAGCAAAATGTAATTAATGATATGTCTGCTCTAGTAGGAATTATATGTCTTTCTTTATCCACTGACAGTTCCTAATATTCTTCTACGTCACTTCCTGAAACATAGCGGAAGTTTTCTGTAAGAAAACTACAAGTATTGACAAACTCATGAAGGATTTTATTTTTTATTTTTTAAAGAGACAAGTTTGGTTTGTAACAGTTCAGTAATACATTTGTAAGTATTCTAGCAGACTTTAAAAATTGTATTTTCTTTCATTATTTTGTCAACATTTGATGTAGTTCTATATACATATATATTTCCTCTAGGTGATTACAAGCAGGAAAAACGTTAATGTTACAAAATAATGTTTATGATGAATGTTCAAAAATTGTGACCTCTTCGACCGATTGGACTGTTTTGTTACGTTTTAATACCGGAAGTAAAGGGCGTGGCCTTGGAGTTGAGGAACAGTTTACATTATTGACCACAAGAGGGGAGACATTGGACATTAATCAAAGATAAAGAACAACTCAATGCAAATAATAAAGTTTTTGCAATAAAATAGCATCCACGGGTAAACAGGCGACATTTTTAAAGCGTTTTATGTGTTAGTCAGAAATAAATGATCAAATTAACTATCATAAGAAAAGAAAGATGCATAGAATCTCTTCAGAGGAGCTGTTGTTCCCCCCCCATATAGTGAGAAAAACATCAGTCTCAAAAGTACAATATTGCTTTCTAGGACGTATTGCTGCTGCCATCAACTGCTTCCATATCTCCAGAGGTCCAAACCACACCCAAAATGAGCATGGTACAGTATTTTTAAAATATATAATAATTATACCGTTGTTTTTTAAAATTGCTTATAGATGTATTTTTCTCATGTCTGTTTGATGCATGACTGTTTATGACTTCGTTTGAGCTTATAAAACAATGTTGGTAAAACAAACGTTAATATCTATGTCTACAGCAACTTGAATTAAAGGATGTGATTCTGAGAACTGGAGATCAGCTGAAGATTAAGGGGTTTGTTTTGCATGATGCAGACAGGTAAAACAAACACACCTAGTATACTTTCATAGATATATTTCCAGCACTTTAATGATCTAATTTGGGATCAAACCAGGTTCCATATTGACCTTGGCAATGATGCAAATGACCTGGCACTCCATTTTAACCCTCGTTTCCATGACAACGCTGATGGATCTGTTCTGGTTTTTAACTCAAAGACAGCTGGGTGTTGGGGTGAAGAGAGAAGGGAAATACCCAACCCCTTACACAGAGGCAAGGAAGTCAAGGTAAGAGAGATTTGTTGAGAATTGTTGTCATGTTTTGTCCTAAAAGCTGCCACAGTTTATAGAAAGAAATGCAGACCTATTCCCTCAATCACATAGTGATAACCAGCCTGGAGCAGAACCTCATTTCATTCTAATTTATTCTGTTTTCTTCTTCTTCAGATTGTGTTGAAGCTGGCTGGAGATGTGTTTGAAGTGGAAATTCCCGATGACCATGAATTCAAGTTTCCAAACCAGGAGAGTGTTGATGTCATCAGTTACATCAGGATTGGTGGAGACTTCAAACTGACATCTTTTAAGATCTGCTAAGAGATACTTACATGGTCAGACTCTTCCACTGGAGGGCAATAATCACTAACAGGATTTAGATGGTTACAGTTCCATAAAATATTCACAAGGACAGAGAAACATAAACCATTTAAATCTCAGATCGTTGTGTGTTTCCTTTTTTAAGCCAAGTAGTTGATCAAAAAGGAGCTAAATAGGACAAGAAAAAATGTTTGATGACATTGTAGGTTCGATTTTAGAGGGTCTGTCAAATTTGAACCAAGTTGAGTTCTGATTTTGATCACTGAATATTTGCTCATACACAAATGTGTATGTGTATTTTTTACCAGTGGATCCCGAGCAGGTTGAAATTTGAGCTGACTAAAAAATACATTTAACTCATCAGTTTATCAAAAGCTGAGACCTTAGCTAAACCCCTTCAATCAGAACTAAGAGTCAAAAAGGACGTTGGTAGCATCTTGTGGGTCCGTTCAAATCTGTGTCCAGCCATGCTCGATGCTTGATGTTTGCAGGAGGCTGGTGGTGTAGAGGCCTTGCTGAAGGACATCAGTGCTGAACTGTTCACTTTCATTTCCATCCATCCCCAATCCAATAAAATAGGGAAGAAATGTAAAAAAAGGACAATCCCTGATTAATCTGACAGCTCTTATATCAACAGAAAATGTGTGTAAAAAAGAAATCAATCGACACTTTAATTATTCTGTAATATATTTATTATTGAAAATGTTCCTAATTTTACAGCCTTTAAACTGTTGATGATAATAATGAGGATAATATTTCATCCTGCCCACTTTGATCCTCACCTGCAGGTGAAGCCAACATGTTGGAATTATTAACATGATGATTAACATTTACTGATGACAGCAAGTGACTTTATAGTTCTGAATACAACTGAACACAAAACAAGTGTAAAACTAGAAAAAACAGATTTCTAAGATCCTTCCCAATTTGATGAAAGATGAGAACAAAAACTAACACAAAGGTGATTATTTCATTTAAGCACAATTGCAAACTAGATTTAAAGTCCAGCAAATCAAAAGAGAGGAATCTCTTATCTTTCTTTAATGAAGCCAAAACATTTTGCCTTTTCATTCAAAGCAAAATATCATACATGAATTTTGAAACTCAACATTTTCATTTTGTCACATCCTGTCATTCAATTTACATCTAATTTTTATAGAATTTACATAGAATTTTTTCAAAATATTGTCATAGCAACACTTCTAAAGCAGGCTCTATATGAAGAATGTATACTGCTGTAAAGGGAAACACAAGTATTTTGTCAGCAGTTTTCTCTTCCCTTCCACTCTGCATCAAAAGACTGGAGAATAGCTTCATGCTCAGTGTTGCTGTTGCTCCAAGATTTCAACCAACCCTCCAGTTCTCCACCATAGGCTTGTGTTTGAGGCTACGGTCCATCCAGACTTTTGATGGCATCTTCTTTCTTAATTTTTCCCCAGTAATTGGGGATTTCTCCTTTCCCAGTGAAACGTAAGTCGTAGTGATTCTCAAGCTCCTTTTGAAATCGATAGGTGAACCATTTCCAAAAAGGCAGCAATGATCCATCAGAAGTAATCTCCCATGAGGCATATCTCTCTCCAGCTGTTTGATATTGCTTGTAAGGTATGGACACATCTGGATCATGATCAGGGCGGAAGACCCGGTCACTCGCAACCAAAGTTGTGCAGGATTCAACGACAAAAATATTGGTGCCACGATAATGGAAACTGTTGACCCCATTGGGTCTGTGAAAAGGGGCGCTGTGTTTGTCAGGACTGTGGTCCTTTACCGTGTTGGTGCAAACAGCTGAACAGAATGGACAAGTGACCCAGCAGCAGTTACACAGCTGGTCAATCAGGATCTGATCAGGCTGCAGCCTGTATTTCTTGATCTCATCAGGTGAGAGATCTCCCATCATCTCCTTGTTGGATGTGAGACCTGTTTCTATCTGCTCTTCAAGAAAGTCAAAATTGTCTATGTCACTGAAACCTTCACAACTAATTCTCAATTTAACCTTATGCTCAGTCAGCCTGGAAAATTCTTTCACCCACATCTCAATGTTTCCTCTCTGTGTTTTTACTGCTTTTGTTGCATCGTGCAAAGCTTTTATCAGAAGCTCTGTGATGTTTTCAACATTCCTCTTGAGAATATTTTGTACCTTATCTCTATTGTCTTTGATGTATTTCTTTACTTCTTCTAATGAATGTCTGCATATATTTCTTCGGTTTATGGATGTAGGTCATGAAACCATCAAAGTCTTCATTCTCAGCCAACATTTTCAGCATGTGCTTCTCCAGGTTCGTCCTGTTCCCATTGAACACTGGATGGTTACATCTCATCTCATCAGCTAGATTTGTGGCTGAGTCGATACAGGAGGCCTCAATGGTGGAACCCTTCAGTTGGTCACAGATCAATCCTCCAAAGACCACAGATGATGAGCTGTCTTTGCAGAAGGCTTTGAAAGCTTTAGAGAATTGTGGTTTCTTGCTTTTAGCATAAATGTATACATCGTTGTTGTGTTTGAATTTTGTGTGGGAGTCTTCGAGCCAGCTCTTTAATCTGTCACATACATACAAAACCAGCTTAATACTAAACTCTTTGTTCAGAGTGAATTTCTTCCCAGAGTCAAAGGCTTCCACTGCTTTTATTACATTTTTGCCTACTTCTTGCAAGTATGTAATATTATAGCCTGTTATTGCCACTGGTTTGGCTTTTATTGTTGTGAGAGCCTCTTCTTCAACGGCACTGATCAAGTCTCTGATCAGTTTCTGTTCCTCATTAGAAAGACGTCCTCCCATGAAAAGTTGTTTAGCCCGTTTATAACCTTGCTGTACATAATTTAATTGGCCTTCGTCTTGATTATTGTGCTTTCTAGTCACATAACAGCTGTAATTTCCAGCCTCTGGGATTTTTTTGTAACTGCCGCTGGTCTTTGTTTGATGAATCATTTTCCATTCAAAACCGAGCTCCGTCAGAACGACTGTTACATCGTCTGCTATGTTGATATTGGCAATCGGTTTTGTGTGTGCTGTTAGTTCTGAAAACCATTCAGCCCAAAGAGAGTTAAAGTGTTTCTGAAGTTCCTTTTTATCTTTGTCCTTTAACTTCACAGCGAGCTCTTTGCTCTTCTGTAGCAGGTTTTTCTCAAGCTCTGTCTTCCTTTCATCCAGTTTTTTACAAGCTTGTTTCTGTTGGATAACAGCATTTAATTTTTTTGCAATTTGCTCCACCATTCCATCAAGAAACTCTTTGATTTTGGTCTCAAACCGGCTTCGCCACTGAGCCAGTACTTCACTGTCTCCATCCTTGTCAAAATAATCTGTCAGACTTTTTGTTATTTTTTCCCATGCTTCGTTGAGTTGGTTATGAAGATCAGGGTGACTGATTTTGTCAACTGTTCCATTTTCAATTTTGACGTAAAGCTGGTTTTCAACAGCCAACATCTTGTTTCTCAGGGTCCAGGTCCAGTTCCCATACGCTACCTCAAGTTTTCTGTACACTGATATTTCATAAGTGTTCTTGAAGCTGAAAACAAAGTTTTCATTCAACAGAGCATTCCACAGGTCCTGAACTTTGCTTTTGAACTGTGATAAAGTAATCCCAGTGGACTGTGAAGCTCTAGAGATGATAAAGTTCTTCAGATCTTTGATGCTTTCACTGTAACCTGGATTGGGAGGAGCCATGGGTGGGCTTCCCTCCCACAACTGGGCAAAGTATTTGACATCTTCCTGCACATTAAATGAAATGACTCTACTGAAGCTTTGAGCGTCATAAACCTCCTCTTCTGCAGCTAGTTGAACCATCTTGTCCAGTTTTTCTTGCAGACGTCGCCTTCCCTCCATGTTCTTTTCTGCAGCTGCTACATCTGCAACATTCTGGTGAACAAACACACAGCTGGGAGAAAGTTTAACGACCTTCATCCTCATGAAAGCCTGGACGACAATTTCCAAAACATCTTGCATCTCAGATGGGTTCTCTCCAAAGACGTTGATCAGTGTCATGTTTCCCAGACCTACGACAAATGTGGCCAGTTCATTGTCACGATGAAGAGTACTATCACCTGCTAGCTCAAGAGCACGAAGTCCTTCAGTGTCCACCACCAGAACATAATCAAACTTCAGGAGGTCCCTCATCTCGTCTGACACTTTGAGCAGCTGCATAAATGCACCTTTTGTGCATCTGCCAGCACTCACTGCAAACTGTAATCCAAACATGGCATTCAGCATTGTTGATTTTCCACTGCTCTGGATGCCTAAAACGGACAAACAAAAACTCTCTTGTCACCCAGTTTTTGGATGACTTCTTCTAAAAGTCTTGGGATCCATGTTATAGGCACATGACCTGCATCACCATCCATCAGCTCGATTGGGTGCCCTGATATCATCAGCTCTGCAGCCAGTTCAGGGTACTGGGACCAGTCTGTTTGTCCTGTCAGTGGTTGTTTCTGCAGAGATGCATGGGCTTCATAGATCTGACCCATTTCTCTATAGATGTGCTCCAAGCCGAACGTTGCTTTATGTAGTTTCTCTGATATTTGTTCAAGCTCCTGTTGCTTTGCTCTGAACTGATCGGACTGCTCCGTTTTCTCTTTCAACATCAACACCTCTGACCATGTGCCATCATAGTTTTGGAGAATTGAAGAGACATTCTCTGTGGTGAGGTCGTCTATTAAGAGCTGGGTCCATTTCAGGAAATACTCTTTCTCACTGGGCGTCAGAGATGAGATGCCTTCAACAATACATTTACAAGTTCACCACAAAAATTCCTACATTGAATTTCTCTCATTTCTTTCAGTTTCTGCTGCTTTTGGCTTTTATCCATCTCAGCTTGGTCTTTGAGGCGATACTGTTTCTTGTTTGTGTCACACCACTTCTGCCACATTTCACCTTGACAAGTGAGGAATTTCTCTTTAATCGCAGAAACATCATGTCCCTTGATTAAATCCATCACCTTCTTTGCAGCAGCTTTTCCCTTTTGGCAGGCTTCGTCTTCTTCATCCAGCCTGATTCCAGAGACCGTAGCCATGGACTCAAGCTGAAAGGAATCATGGGGTCCAGCTAGAATATTTTGAATGATTCTTTTCAACTCTTCAGAAACATTTGACTGGCCTCTGTCTTTCAGACCAATTCTATACTTCCCCTTGGTGAACTGAACAGTATTGGATTTCTCTTCAACAATAAGTAAAATTAGAGGCTTTGTAGACTTCATGAGGTGTTCAATAAAGTTTCTGTCACTTTCACTCCGAGCAGAGATGAGAACAACAGTGACTGAGGATTTTTCACTCAGTATGCTGCGCTGCTTTTCCAGAAGCCGAGCATCACCGTGAAGGTTACAGAAAGCAGTGCAGTCAGTGAACGCATCGTTGGATTTACCAGCAGGGCAGTACCAGGCAATCTCTGCTACTCCTTCCATCAAATGGCGAGTTTTGGTGCTTCCCTGGCAGTCTCTGTGGTAGAAGGTGTTATGACGGCTGCTGATCAAATTGTTTATCAGCTGCGACTTGGAGAGCGACAGTGAACCCAGGCGGAAAAATGACACCATGGGTGTCTTGGCTTTGCAGATTGGCACAGTCTTCAATGTGACAGTGTTTGAATTATCTTGGTTTCCTGTTGCTTTCCATGTTTTCTTTATTTGTCTGAAAGTCCACAATGGACATTGGATATCCATCGTGACTGGGTCAGGAACAAGCAAAGGTAGGGCGTACTGACACTGGGATAATTTAGTTATTAGATTCTGCTTTAAAAAGCTGTCTGAGCAGTGAAAAAGTGCCATTTGTATGTCCATGGGATGCACACTTTGCTGTTTTGATTCACTACTGTCTGGCATATAAGAAATGCAGCAAAAACATCTTTTTCTGCCTCAACAGTGCTGGACTGTGGAACAAGATCTGACTGTCCTGGATCTGGATCATCTTGTGTGATAGGAATATATCTGGCTGTGTAGTCTAACAACATCAACTTCTGTGAAAACATAAGAACAACATCCTTCTCACATGTGCCAGGCTCCTGTTTCAGAGGTGGACGTATTTTAAGGAAGTCAGCAGGAGTCAGCTTCTGTCTGTACTTGTCTTGAAGGCAAAGTCTTCCCAGGAGACTGGAGAATTCAGCTTCTCGTCTCTTCATAGTAGAATCATCAGACGACTTGGGCAGCTGCTACAAATAAGCAGAGAATTGTGCATGTTGTGAAGCCCGAGGTAGCACAATACTGCAGAATGTGAATGAACTGTTCCTGTGTCTGAATTTAGAGGTTTTTTTTTTTTACCTTTCTCCTGGTTTCATCCATAGCTGGATGTAAAGAATCTGAAACATATTAAAATGTGATTATTACAAAGTCAGAACAAGATGAGACAGGAACAGTTTAATGTGATGAACCATCTGATGTCTGAACCTTTGTTGATACTGACTTTATTACCATGTAATACATGTGTAACAGTGACCTTTGCAGGAGATTCAAGCCACAGCTTATTTTCAAAACTCAACGAACGTTTGATTTACCTTAATGGGAAATGTCACAATATTAACAGTCCAACCTGATTGTTGCTGTCCAAAATGTTGGATTTTCTGGCACCTCTCTTAAAATGTTGCAGTGAAATTTGAGATTGTTTTCAGATTAGTTTTAATTACATTGCTGGAGGGATTGTTTTTGCTGCTCAATGTAACTGAGTAATTTACACTTATTTCATATCTCTCACTCTCTCTGTTGAACTTACCTTGTTGATTTCCCTGGAACTCTGAGGACTTGATCTTGTCTTCTTCATGGGCTCCCTCACACTTGGGTCGGGTGTAACAGCTGGGATTATTTTCTTGGACCATGACGTCTACCTTTTCCAACAGTGCCAACATTTCTCTTTGGTCTGTCATACCTTTTTTGCATGTGTGGTATCTTTTGTCATTAAAACTATCGTCTCTTTTCAGGTTTGTCAACGCACTTTTACATTGTTCATCAGACTCGTGAGTCACAACTGTCAGCAAATATGGCAACGATTCCTCTCCAAAAGCTTTCTCTAACCACTGACGTCCTGCTCTATAAGAGCTTTCATGATGACTGTTGGACACCAGTAAAATAAAGGCATGAACGCCTTTATTCAACTGACACGTTTCACTGTTTTGGTGACCGAGCAGATTAATGACTGAGATGTGACGACCACATAAGTCGTACAGTCCCTTTGAAATCTGCTCCACATTTGCTTGCTTGTCATGGTCAAATAAGATGTTTTGTGATCCTGTCTTCATGGAATTGGTGTCACCAACTAACACAAGTGTGAGTTCAGCTGCCACTGAAACAAAAACACACAGAGAACATTGATCTTAATATACAGAGAAAAATAAAATAAACCTAATAAATCTCAACTTTATATATTGACTTCAATACTTTTACTATTTCATCACTACACTGATGTAACTGAGGTGTACAATAGTTTTTAAAACTTCAAAAATTACCTTCGTCACTTGAAGACATCTTGATTTTAGAATCCCATAAGTCCTGGAGCACCAGTGGGTCACCTCCTGTAAAATACAAGTTAACCTTTAAACAAAATTGACTTGTAACGTTCTGGTAAAGACCAGAATGTGGAGAGAAATGGTTCAAAACAGGTGAGAGGAAACACTGGATTTTGGGGAGGGAGAGCCTAAATACACAATAAAAGGTTCAGAAAAAGATGGGAAGTGGATCCACGTAAAGCTCAGTTCAACCGTTTCCCAGTTGGCTGTGGTTCTGGATGTCATTTATAGGCAGATCATGACAGTCAATTCAGTCTCATGAGAGATAGTTCAAGAACTATTTTTCAAAGTTAATAACACGTCAGACTAATAAATAAATAAACTGAACAGAGTAGATTATTCAGCATTTGATCAGCAGCACTTAACGGCATTATTTGCACATTCAAATTCTGCCTCTGGGACACACATTTTATTAAAAAATAACTTTATTATATTGTTAGCTTTACTTTTGTAAATGAAAACTTAATTTTTTTTTTTATTGTTGCAGGGTCACTGTCACATGACAATTCTGATCATTCAAGACTAGTTAACCTAGTTAAGATAGTCAGATAAGCAGAAAGCCCATGTTGTCACATAAAAGTTTCCACGTCTCCAAGGTGAAGCCGGTCGCTGAGTCGGATCTGGTCCCTCCCCCCCCTGTTGTGGATGGGGGGCCTGCCGACACAGTCCGGAGCATCCTGGATGTCCGTCACCGAGGACGAGAGTTCCAGTTCCTGGTCGACTGGGAGGGGTACGCGATCGTGGGTCCCCCGCCGTTTCATACTGGACAACAGCCTCCTCCGAGACTTCTACTGCGCCCACCCGGATAAGCCTGGGAGGGCGCCTGCCCTACCGTCGGAGAGTTTTGGTGTTTCCCCCACCCCAGCCCCCCCACCCCAGCTCGTTTGAGGTCTCCACGCCGCCCTGCTGGACTAGAGAACGCGCAGGACTTGACTCCTGTGTTGGGTCCGCTCTGGAGCTCTTTGTGCGCCCCGGGAGACTGGACGAGTGCTTCCCTGCGGTCCAGGAGGATTGCCAGTTTGATTTTGTTAAATAAAGACTAGTTTTTGGACTTTTTATCACTGCGTTTTGCCTGCTTTCGGTTCTGTAAAAACCGAAACCTTAACACTTTTTCATCCACCCAAAAAGACTTTAAGATAACATGAAGTTAGTCTGTTGAATGACAGTACCCCCCTTCTCTATCGTGTGCCTTCAGCACCGTTCAAACTCAGATGGTGATTATTTTATATGTACAACTTTAGTGGGAAGCTAAGCAGGGTCGGGCCTGCTTCCGTTGGGTAACGTCTTGCGTCACTTCCTGTTTTTTCAACGTTCGTGGGTGCGCCGTGTGTGTTGGTTTCACTTTTATTTAAACTTCTTTAAAATTGAATACTCGGGAAATTCTAATCACTCGATAACAACAAGGAGAAATAATCCATATTAAAAAAAAATACAGGACTCCGCCGATTATTAGCACTAACATGGCCTCACCGTCACAAACACAACTGTAGAATATAATTACTATTTATGTATATTTCTTTTACAATCAACGATAGAATAAACTGTTTGACTAGCTGCTAGCAAGTGCGAAGTCAAATTCCAAGCATGCACTAATACAAAAATATTAACTGTTTACCTTAAATTGGTTATTTGCCCGCGATTAACACCCCTGAATCGGTCGAAGCAAAATGTAATTTATGATATGTCTGCTCTAGTAGGAATTATATTTACTTTCTTTATCCACTGACAGTTCCTAATATTCTCCTACGTCACTTCCTGAAACACAGCCGAGTTTTCTGTAAGAAACTACAGCAAGTATTGACAAACTCATGAAGGTTTTTATTTTTGAAAGAACCACGTTTGGTTTGTAACAGTTCAGTAATAAATTTGTAAGTATTCTAGCAGACTTAAAAAATATTTTCTTTCATTATTTTGTCAAATTTTGATGTAGTTCCATATACATATATATTTCCTCTAGGTGGTTACAAGCAGGAAAAACGTTAATGTTACGAAATAATGTTTATAATGAATGTTCAAAAATTGTGTCCTCTTCAACCGATTCGACTGTTTTGTTACGTTTTAATACCAGAAGTAAAGGGCGTGGCCTTGGAGTTGAGGAACAGTTTACCGTATTGACCACGAGAGGGGAGACATTGGACATTAATCAAAGATAAAGAACAACTATCACTCCCGTCAGAGAAGCACGGACCACAGTTCTTTTGACACAGATGATTTATTGGCACGACATCGCCGTAAACGCCATCACCACCGTCGAACTGTTTCACAACACACAATTAAACAGGTTTCACATATACAACACGTACAAACGCAACATAAGAAAAACAGATTACCTCGCTGGCTGCACCCCTGAGGGAATGAGTTTACCATGAGCAAAGAAAAACGTCTTAAAAAGAATGTCTTCTGCAACTTCCTCTTCTTGCAGTATTACCTCAAATAAAAGTTCGTGGAGTGGAGTACCACATTAAAGGTCCGTCACTAAACAAAGAACAGAAACCACTTCCGCCTGTATGATGTGTTAAATAAAGGAATTAAATATTCATAAAAATAAACAATGTAAATAAATATTCTACAGACAAAAATGACAACATAAATGATATTTATGGCAGTTAAAACAACTCAATGCAAATGTAATAAAGTTTTTGCAATAAAATAGCATCCACGGGTAAACAGGCGACTTTTTTTTACAGCGTTTTATGTGTTAATCATTATCAGATCAACTGATTGGCAGGAAAATAACAATGATTATATAGATTATGTTGTTCTGAAATAAATGATCCAATTAACTGTCATAAGGAAAGAAAGATGCATAGAATCTCTTCAGAGGAGCTGTTGTTTCTCCCCCTATATAGTGAGAAAAACATCAGTCTCAAAAGTACAATATTGCTTTCTAGGATGTATTGCTGCTGCCATCAACTGCTTCCATATCTCCAGAGGTCTGAACCACACCCAAAATGAGCATGGTACAGTATTTTTTTAAAAATATATAATAATTATACAGTTTTTTTTAAAATTGCTTATAGATGTATTTTTCTCACGTCTGTTTGATGCTTGACTTTTTATGACTTCGTTTGAGCTTATAAAACAATGTTGGTAAAACAAACGTTAATATCTATGTCTACAGCAACTTGAATTAAAGGATGTGATTCTGAGAACTGGAGATCAGCTGAAGATTAGGGGGTTTGTTTTGCATGATGCAGACAGGTAAAACAAACAAACCTAGTATACTTTCATAGATATATTTCCAACACTTTAATGATCTAATTTGGGATCAAACCAGGTTCCATATTGACCTTGGCAATGATGCAAATGACCTGGCACTCCATTTTAACCCTCGTTTCCATGACAACGCTGATGGATCTGTTCTGGTTTTTAACTCAAAGACAGCTGGGTGTTGGGGTGAAGAGAGAAGGGAAATACCCAACCCCTTACACAGAGGCAAGGAAGTCAAGGTAAGAGAGATTTGTTGAGAATTGTTGTCATGTTTTGTCCTAAAAGCTGCCACAGTTTATAGAAAGAAATGCAGACCTATTCCCTCAATCACATAGTGATAACCAGCCTGGAGCAGAACCTCATTTCATTCTAATTTATTCTGTTTTCTTCTTCTTCAGATTGTGTTGAAGCTGGCTGGAGATGTGTTTGAAGTGGAAATTCCCGATGACCATGAATTCAAGTTTCCAAACCAGGAGAGTGTTGATGTCATCAAACTCACATCTTTTAAGATCTGCTAAGAGATACTTACATGGTCAGACTCTTCCACTGGAGGGCAATAATCACTAACAGGATTTAGATGGTTACAGTTCCATAAAATATTCACAAGGACAGAGAAACATAAACCATTTAAATTTCAGATCGTTGTGTGTTTCCTTTTTTAAAACAAGTAGTTGATCAAAAAGGAGCTAAATATGACAAGAAAAAATGTTTTGATGACATTGTAGGTTCGATTTTACAGGGTCTGTCAAATTTGAACCGAGTTGTGTTCTGCTTTTGATCACTGAATATTTGCTCATACACAAATGTGTATGTGTATTTTTTACCAGTGGATCCCGAGCAGGTTGAAATTTGAGCTGACTAAAAATACATTTAACTCATCAGTTTATCAAAAGCTGAGACCTTAGCTAAACCCCTTCAATCAGAACTAAGAGTCAAAAAGGACGTTGGTAGCATCTTGTGGGTCCGTTCAAATCTGTGTCCAGCCATGCTCGATGCTTGATGTTTGCAGGAGGCTGGTGGTGTAGAGGCCTTGCTGAAGGACATCAGTGCTGAACTGTTCACTTTCATTTCCATCCATCCCCAATCCAATAAAATAGGGAAGAAATGTAAAAAAAAGGGCAATTCCTGATTAATCTGACAGCTCTTATATCAACAGAAAATGTGTGTAAAAAGAAATCAATCAACACTTTAATTATTCTGTAATATATTTATTATTGAAATGTTCCTAATTTTACAGCCTTTAAACTGTTGATGATAATAATGAGGATAATATTTCATCCTTTTGTGTGTGTGTTCTGTGCTCTGTGCCTCTCCTCTCCTCTCCTCTCCTCTCCTCTCCTCTCCTCTCCTCTCCCTCCCTCTCCCTTCTTTCCTCTCCTCTTCCCCTCCCTCCTCCTCCTCTCCCTCCTCTACCTCCCTTCACTCTACTTCTCCTCTCCTCTACCCCTCACCTCCCTACCTATCCTATCCTCTAACTGTCCTCCCTCTGTTCTCTCTCTCTTTACCCAGCCGGCCATCAGAAGGAGGATCCCCCTACATGAGCCTGGTCCTGCTCAAGGTTTCTTCCTGTTAAAGGGGAGTTTTTCCTTGCCACTGTTGCTTGTCTGGGGTCAGGCCCTGGGTTCTGGAAAGCGCCTTGAACAATTTTGATTGTATAAGACGCTTATAAATAAAGATTGATTGATTGATTGATCCTGCCCACTTTGATCCTCACCTGCAGGTGAAGCCAACATGTTGGAATTATTAACATGATGATTAACATTTACTGATGACAGCAAGTGACTTTATAGTTCTGAATACAACTGAACACAAAAACAAGTGTAAAACTAGAAAAAACAGATTTCTAAGATCCTTCCCAATTTGATGAAAGATGAGAACATAAACTAACACAAAGGTGATGATTTAATTTAAGCGCAATTGCAAACTAGATTTAAAATCCAGCAAATCAAAAGAGAGGAATCTCTTATCTTTCTTTAATGAAGCCAAAACATTTTGCCTTTTCATTCAAAGCAAAACATCATACATGAATTTTGAAACTCAACATTTTCAAATCATTTTGTCACATCCTGTCACTAAATTTACATCCAATTTTTATAGAATTTACATAGAATTTTTTCAAGACATTGTCATAGCAACACTTCTAAAGCAGGCTTTATATGAAGAATGTATACTGCTGTAAAGGGAAACAAAAGTATTTTGTCAGCAGTTTTCTCTTCCCTTCCACTCTGCATCAAAAGACTGGAGAATAGCTTCATGCTCAGTGTTGCTGTTGCTCCAAGATTTCAACCAACCCTCCAGTTCTCCACCATAGGCTTGTGTTTGAGGCTACAGTTCATCCAGACTTTTGATGGCATCTTCTTTCTTAATTTCTCCCCAGTTATTGGGGATTTCTTCTTTCCCAGTAAACGTAAGTCGTAGTGCTGCTCAAGCTCCTTTTGAAATCGATAGGTGAACCATTTCCAAAAAGGCAGCAATGATCCATCAGAAGTAATCTCCCATGAGGCATATCTCTCTCCAGCTTTTTTATATTGTTTGTAAGGTATGGTCACATCTGAATCACGATGAGGGTAGAAGGCATCGTCACTCACAACCAAAGTTGTGCAGGACTCAACGACAAACATTTTTGTGCCATAAAACGGAACCGTTGACCCCAATGGGTCTGTGAAAAGGGGCGCTGTGTTTGTCAGGACTGTGGTCCTTTACCGTGTTGGTGCAAACAGCTGAACAGAATGGACAAGTGACCCAGCAGCAGTTACACAGCTGGTCAATCAGGATCTGATCAGGCTGCAGCCTGTATTTCTTGATCTCATCAGGTGAGAGATCTCCCATCATCTCCTTGTTGGATGTGAGACCTGTTTCTATCTGCTCTTCAAGAAAGTCAAAATTGTCTATGTCACTGAAACCTTCACAACTAATTCTCAATTTAACCTTATGCTGAGTCAGCCTGGAAAATTCTTTCACCCACATCTCAATGTTTCCTCTCTGTGTTTTTACTGCTTTTGTTGCATCGTGCAAAGCTTTTATCAGAAGCTCTGTGATGTTTTCAACATTCCTCTTGAGAATATTTTGTACCTTATCTCTATTGTCTTTGATGTATTTCTTACTTCTTTTCCAATGAATGTCTCCATATATTTCTTCGGTGTACGGATGTAGGTCATGAAACCATCAAAGTCTTCATTCTCAGCCAACATTTTCATCATGTGCTTCTCCAGGTTCGTCCTGTTCCCATTGAACACTGGATGGTTACATCTCATCTCATCAGCTAGATTTGTGGCTGAGTCGATACAGGAGGCCTCGATGGTGGAATCCTTCAGTTGGTCACAGATCAATCCTCCAAAGACCACAGATGATGAGCTGTCTTTGCAGAAGGCTTTGAAAGCTTTAGAGAATTGTGGTTTCTTGCTTTTAGCATAAATGTATACATCGTTGTTGTGTTTGAATTTTGTGTGGGAGTCTTCGAGCCAGCTCTTTAATCTGTCACATACATACAAAACCAGCTTAATACTAAACTCTTTGTTCAGAGTGAATTTCTTCCCAGAGTCAAAGGCTTCCACTGCTTTTATTACATTTTTGCCTACTTCATGCAAGTATGTAATATTATAGCCTGTTATTGCCACTGGTTTGGCTTTTATTGTTGTGAGAGCCTCTTCTTCAACGGCACTGATCAAGTCTCTGATCAGTTTCTGTTCCTCATTAGAAAGACCTCCTCTCATGAAAAATTGTTTAGCCCGTTTATAACCTTTCTGTACAATTCATTTAATTGGCCTTCGTTTTGATTATTGTGCTTTCTAGTCACATAACAGCTGTAATTTCCAGCCTCTGGGATTTTTTTGTAACTGCCGCTGGTCTTTGTTTGATTAATCATTTTCCATTCAAAACCGAGCTCCGTCAGAACGACTGTTACATCTTCTGCTATGTTGATATTGGCAATCGGTTTTGTGTGTGCTGTTAGTTCTGAAAACCATTCAGCCCAAAGAGAGTTAAAGTGTTTCTGAAGTTCCTTTTTATCTTTGTCCTTTAACGTCAGAGCGAGCTCTTTGCTCTTCTGTAGCAGGTTTTTCTCAAGCTCTGTCTTCCTTTCATCCAGTTTTTTACAAGCTTCTTTCTGTTGGATAACAGCATTTAATTTTTTTGCAACTTGCTCCACCATTCCATCAAGAAACTCTTTGATTTTGGTCTCAAACCGGCTTCGCCACTGAGCCAGTACTTCACTGTCTCCATCCTTGTCAAAATAATCTGTCAGACTTTTTGTTATTTTTTCACATGCTTCGTTGAGTTGGTTATGAAGATCAGGGTGACTGATTTTGTCAACTGTTCCATTTTCAATTTTGACGTAAAGCTGGTTTTCAACAGCCAACATCTTGTTTCTCAGGGTCCAGGTCCAGTTCCCATACGCTACCTCAAGTTCTTCTGTACACTGATATTTCATAAGTGTTCTTGAAGCTGAAAACAAAGTTTTCATTCAACAGAGCATTCCACAGGTCCTGAACTTTGCTTTTGAACTGTGATAAAGTAATCCCAGTGGACTGTGAAGCTCTAGAGATGATAAAGTTCTTCAGATCTTTGATGCTTTCACTGTAACCTGGATTGGGAGGAGCCATGGGTGGGCTTCCCTCCCACAACTGGGCAAAGTATTTGACATCTTCCTGCACATTAAATGAAATGACTCTACTGAAGCTTTGAGCATCATAAACCTCCTCTTCTGCAGCTAGTTGAACCATCTTGTCCAGTTTTTCTTGCAGACGTCGCCTTCCCTCCATGTTCTTTTCTGCAGCTGCTACATCTGCAACATTCTGGTGAACAAACACACAGCTGGGAGAAAGTTTAACGACCTTCATCCTCATGAAAGCCTGGACGACAATTTGCAAAACATCTTGCATCTCAGAGGGGTTCTCTCCAAAGACGTTGATCAGTGTCATGTTTCCCAGACCTACGACAAATGTGGCCAGTTCATTGTCACGATGAAGAGTACTATGACCTGCTAGCTCAAGAGCACGAAGTCCTTCAGTGTCCACCACCAGAACATAATCAAACTTCAGGAGGTCCCTCATCTCGTCTGACACTTTGAGCAGCTGCATAAATGCACCTTTTGTGCATCTGCCAGCACTCACTGCAAACTGTAATCCAAACATGGCATTCAGCATTGTTGATTTTCCACTGCTCTGGATGCCTAAAACGGACAAAACAAAACTCTCTCTTGTCACCCAGTTTTTGGATGACTTCTTCTAAAAGTCTTGGGATCCATGTTATAGGCACATGACCTGCATCACCATCCATCAGCTCGATTGGGTGCCCTGATATCATCAGCTCTGCAGCCAGTTCAGGGTACTGGGACCAGTCTGTTTGTCCTGTCAGTGGTTGTTTCTGCAGAGATGCATGGGCTTCATAGATCTGACCCATTTCTCTATAGATGTGCTCCAAGCCGAACGTTGCTTTATGTAGTTTCTCTGATATTTGTTCAAGCTCCTGTTGCTTTGCTCTGAGCTGATCGGACTGCTCAGTTTTCTCTTTCAACATCAACACCTCTGACCATGTGCCATCATAGTTTTGGAGAATTGAAGAGACATTCTCTGTGGTGAGGTCGTCTATTAAGAGCTGGGTCCATTTCAGGAAATACTCTTTCTCACTGGGCGTCAGAGATGAGATGCCTTCAACAAATACATTTACAAGTTCACCACAAAAATCCCTACATTGTTTTTTTCTAATTTCTTTCAGTTTCTGCTGCTTTTGGCTTTTATATCCATCTCAGCTAGGTCTTTGAGGCGATACTGTTTCTTGTTTGTGTCACACCACTTCTGCCACATTTCACCTTGACAAGTGAGGAATTTCTCTTTAATCGCAGAAACATCACGTCCCTTGATTAAATCCATCACCTTCTCTGCAGCAGCTTTTCCCTTTTGGCAGGCTTCGTCTTCTTCATCCAGCCTGATTCCAGAGACCGTAGCCATGGACTCAAGCTGAAAGGAATCATGGGGTCCAGCTAGAATATTTTGAATGATTCTTTTCAACTCTTCAGAAACATTTGACTGGCCTCTGTCTTTCAGACCAATTCTATACTTCCCCTTGGTGAACTGAACAGTATTGGATTTCTCTTCAACAATAAGTAAAATTAGAGGCTTTGTAGACTTCATGAGGTCTCCGATAAAGTTTCTGTCACTTTCACTCCGAGCAGAGATGAGAACAACAGTGACTGAGGATTTTTCACTCAGTATGCTGCGCTGCTTTTCCAGAAGCCGAGCATCACCGTGAAGGTTACAGAAAGCAGTGCAGTCAGTGAACGCATCGTTGGATTTACCAGCAGGGCAGTACCAGGCAATCTCTGCTACTCCTTCCATCAAATGGCGAGTTTTGGTGCTTCCCTGGCAGTCTCTGTGGTAGAAGGTGTTATGACGGCTGCTGATCAAATTGTTTATCAGCTGAGACTTGGAGAGCGACAGTGAACCCAGGCGGAAAAATGACACCATGGGTGTCTTGGCGTTGCAGATTGGCACAGTCTTCAATGTGACAGTGTTTGAATTATCTTGGTTTCCTGTTGTTTTCCATGTTTTCTTTATTTGTCTGAAAGTCCACAATGGACATTGGATATCCATCGTGACTGGGTCAGGAACAAGCAAAGGTAGGGCGTACTGACACTGGGATAATTTAGTTATTAGATTCTGCTTTAAAAAGCTGTCTGAGCAGTGAAAAAGTGCCATTTGTATGTCCATGGGATGCACACTTTGCTGTTTTGATTCACTACTGTCTGGCATATAAAGAAATGCAGCAAAAACATCTTTTTCTGCCTCAACAGTGCTGGACTGTGGAACAAGATCTGACTGTCCTGGATCTGGATCATCTTGTGTGATAGGAATATATCTGGCTGTGTAGTCTAACAACATCAACTTCTGTGAAAACATAAGAACAACATCCTTCTCACATGTGCCAGGCTCCTGTTTCAGAGGTGGACGTATTTTAAGGAAGTCAGCAGGAGTCAGCTTCTGTCTGTACTTGTCTTGAAGGCAAAGTCTTCCCAGGAGACTGGAGAATTCAGCTTCTCGTCTCTTCATAGTAGACTCATCAGACGACTTGGGCAGCTGCTACAAATAAGCAGAGAATTGTGCATGTTGTGAAGCCCGAGGTAGCACAATACTGCAGAATGTGAATGAACTGTTCCTGTGTCTGAATTTAGAGGGTTTTTTTTACCTTTCTCCTGGTTTCATCCATAGTTGGATGTAAAGAATCTGAAACATATTAAAATGTGATATTATTACAAAGTCAGAACAGAACCATCTGAAGTCTGAACCTTTGTTGATACTGACTTTATTACCATGTAATACATGTGTAACAGTGACCTTTGCAGGAGATTCAAGCCACAGCTTATTTTCAAGACTCAACGAACGTTTGATTTACCTTAATGGGAAAGTGTCACAATATTAACAGTCCAACCTGATTGTTGCTGTCCAAAATGTTGGATTTTCTGGCACCTCTCTTAAAATGTTGCAGTGAAATTTGAGATTGTTTTCAGATTAGTTTTAATTACATTGCTGGAGGGATTGTTTTTGCTGTTCAATGTAACTGAGTAATTTACACTTATTTCATCTCTCTCTCTCTCTGTCGAACTTACCTTGTTGATTTCCCTGGAACTCTGAGGACTTGATCTTGTCTTCTTCATGGGCTCCCTCACACTTGGGTCGGGTGTAACAGCTGGGATTATTTTCTTGGACCATGACGTCTACCTTTTCCAACAGTGCCAACATTTCTCTTTGGTCTGTCATACCTTTTTTGCATGTGTGGTATCTTTTGTCATTAAAACTATCGTCTCTTTTCAGGTTTGTCAACGCACTTTTACATTGTTCGTCAGACTCGTGAGTCACAACTGTCAGCAAATATGGCAACGATTCCTCTCCAAAAGCTTTCTCTAACCACTGACGTCCTGCTCTATAAGAGCTTTCATGATGACTGTTGGACACCAGTAAAATAAAGGCATGAACGCCTTTATTCAACTGACACGTTTCACTGTTTTGGTGACCGAGCAGATTAATGACTGAGATGTGACGACCACATAAGTCGTACAGTCCCTCTGAAATCTGCTCCACATTTGCTTGCTTGTCATGGTCAAATAAGATGTTTTGTGATCCTGTCTTCATGGAATTGGTGTCACCAACTAACACAAGTGTGAGTTCAGCTGCCAATGAAACAAAATACACAGAGAACTTTGATCTTAATATACAGAAGAAAAATAAAATAAACCTAATAAATCTCAATTTTATATATTGACTTCAATACTTTTACTATTTCATTACTACACTGATGTAACTGGGGTGTACAATAGTTTTTAAAACTTCAAAAATTACCTTCGTCACTTGAAGACATCTTGATTTTAGAATCCCATAAGTCCTGGAGCACCAGTGGGTCACCTCCTGTAAAATACAAGTTAACCTTTAAACAAAATTGACTTGTAACGTTCTGGTAAAGACCAGAATGTGGAGAGAAATGGTTCAAAACAGGTGAGAGGAAACACTGGAATTTGGGGAGGGAGAGCCTAAATACACAATAAAAGGTTCGAAAAAGATGGGAAGTGGATCCACGTAAAGCTCGTTCAACCGTTTCCCAGTTGGCTTGTGGTTTCTGGATGTCATTTATAGGCAGATCATGACAGTCAATTCAGTCTCATGAGAGATAGTTCAAGAACTATTTTTCAAAGTTAATAACACATCAGACTAATAAATAAACTGAACAGAGTAGATTATTCAGCATTTGATCAGCAGGACGTAACGGCATTATTTGCACATTCAAATTCTGCCTCTGGGACACACATTTTATTAAAAAATAACTTCATTATATTGTTAGCTTTACTTTTGTAAATGAAAACTGTTAATTTTTTTTATTGTTGCAGGGTCACTGTCACTAATTCTGCAGTCTGCCACAGATCACCTCGACAAAGAAGGAATTTGTCTTTAATCTCAGAAACATCATGTTCCTTGATTAAATCCATCACCTTCTTTGCAGAAGCTTTTCCCTTTTTGCAGACTTCATCCGACCTGATTCCAGAGACCTCACCCATGGACTCAAGCTGAAAGGAATCATGGGTCTCTGTCTTTCAGAGTAATTCTATTCTTACTTCCCCTTGGTGAACTCAACAGCATTGGATTTCTCCTCAAGAATAAGTAAAATTAGGGGTTTTGGAGGCTTCACAAGGTCTTTTTTATGTAGGCTGATAAACTATGTTTTTTATATCTTCCTCACCTGCCTTTGACCACACATATTATATAGAAAACAGTAAATCTCTACAATCAATCTCTTTTCATCTTTTCCAATTTATGCCATTCTTGCTCTTTAGGATTTCAAACAAATTCGGATCATTCAAGACTAGTTAACCTAGTTAAGATAGTCAGATAAGCAGAAAGCCCATGTTGTCACATAAAAGTTTCCACGTCTCCAAGGTGAAGCCGGTCGCTGAGTCGGATCTGGTCCCTCCCCCCCGTGTTGGGATGGGGGGGGCCTGCCGACACAGTCCGGAGCATCCTGGACGTCCGTCACCGAGGACGAGAGTTCCAGTTCCTGGTCGACTGGGAGGGGTACGCGATCGTGGGTCCCCCGCCGTTTCATACTGGACAACAGCCTCCTCCGAGACTTCTACTGCGCCCACCCGGATAAGCCTGGGAGGGCGCCTGCCCTACCGTCGGAGAGTTTTGGTGTTTCCCCCACCCCAGCCCACCCCAGCCCAGCTCGTTTGAGGTCTCCACGCCGCCCTGCTGGACTAGAGAACGCGCAGGACTTGACTCCTGTGTTGGGTCCGCTCTGGAGCTCTTTGTGCGCCCCGGGAGACTGGACGAGTGCTTCCCTGCGGTCCAGGAGGATTGCCAGTTTGATTTTGTTAAATAAAGACTAGTTTTTGGACTTTTTATCACTGCGTTTTGCCTGCTTTCGGGTCCTGTAAAAACCGAAACCTTAACACTTTTTCATCCACCCAAAAAGACTTAAGATAACATGAAGTTAGTCTGTTGAATGACAGTACCCCCCTTCTCTACCGTGTGCCTTCAGCACCGATTAAACTCAGATGGTGATTATTTTATATGTACAACTTTAGTGACTTTAGTGGGAAGCTAAGCAGGGTCGGGCCTGCTTCCGTTGGGTAACGTATTGCGTCACTTCCTGTCTTCTCAATGTTCGTGGGTGCGCTGTGTGTGTTGGTTTCACTTTTATTTAAACTTCTTTTGAATACTCGGGAAATTCTAATCACTCGATAACAACAAGGAGAAATAATCCATATTAAAAAAAAATACAGGACTCCGCCGATTATTAGCACTAGCATGGCCTCACCGTCACAAACATAACTATAGAATATAATTACCATTTATGTATATTTCTTTTACAATCAACGATAGAATAAACTGTTTGACTAGCTGCTAGCAAGTGCGAAGTCAAATTCCAAGCATGCACTAATACAAAAATATTAACTGTTTACCTTAAATTGGTTATTTGCCCGCGATTAACACCCCTGAATCGGTCGAAGCAAAATGTAATTTATGATATGTCTGCTCTAGTAGGAATTATATGTACTTTCTTTATCCATTGACAGTTCCTAATATTCTCCTACGTCACTTCCTGAAAATAGCGGGAGTTTTCTGTAAGAAAACTACAAGTATTGACAAACTCATGAAGGTTTTTATTTTTGAAAGAACCACGTTTGGTTTGTAACAGTTCAGTAATAAATTTGTAAGTATTCTAGCAGACTTTAAAAAATTATTTTCTTTCATTATTTTGTCAAATTTTGATGTAGTTCCATATACAGTACATATATTTTCCTCTAGGTGGTTACAAGCAGGAAAAACGTTAATGTTACGAAATAATGTTTATGATGAATGTTCAAAAATTGTGTCCTTTTCGACCGATTCGACTGTTTTGTTGTTTTAATACCGAAAGTAAAGGGCGTGGCCTTGGAGTTGAGGAACAGTTTACCGTATTGACCACAAGAGGGGAGACATTGGACATTAATCAAAGATAAAGAACAACTCAATGCAAATGTAATAAAGTTTTTGCAATAAAATAGCATCCACGGGTAAACAGGCGACATTTTTTACAGCGTTTTATGTGTTAATCATTATCAGATCAACTGATTGGCAGGAAAATAACAATGATTGTATAGTGTTGTTCTGAAATAAATGATCCAATTAACTGTCATATCGAAAGAAAGATGCATAGAATCTCTTCAGAGGAGCTGTTGTTCCTCCCCCTATATAGTGAGAAAAACATCAGTCTCAAAAGTACAATATTGCTTTCTAGGACGTATTGCTGCTGCCATCAACTGCTTCCATATCTCCAGAGGTCTGAACCACACCCAAAATGAGCATGGTACAGTATTTTAAAAAATATAATAATTATACAGTTGTTTTTTAAAATTGCTTATAGATGTATTTTTCTCATGTCTGTTTGATGCTTGACTGTTTATGACTTCGTTTGAGCTTATAAAACAATGTTGGTAAAACAAATGTTAATATCTATGTCTACAGCAACTTGAATTAAAGGATGTGATTCTGAGAACTGGAGATCAGCTGAAGATTAAGGGGTTTGTTTTGCATGATGCAGACAGGTAAAACAAACACACCTAGTATACTTTAACTGCCATAAATATAATTTATGTTGTCATTTTATGTCTGTAGAATATTTTATTTAACATTGTTTATTTTTATGAATATTTAATTCCTTTATTTAACACATCATACAGGCGGAAGTGGTTTCTGTTCTTTGTTTAGTGACGGACTTTTAATGTGGTACTCCACTCCACGAACTTTTATTTGAGGTAAATACTGCAAGAAGAGGAAGTTGCAGAAGACATTCTTTTTAAGACGTTTTTCTTTGCTCATGGTAAACTCATTCCCTCAGGGGTGCAGCCAGCGAGGTAATCTGTTTTTCTTATGTTGCGTTTGTACGTGTTGTATATGTGAAACCTGTTTAATTGTGTGTTGTGCTAAACAGTTCGACGGTGGTGATGGCGTTTACGGCGATGTCGTGCCAATAAATCATCTGTATCAAAAGAACTGTGGTCCGTGCTTCTCTGACGGGAGTGATATATACTTTCATAGATATATTTCCAGCACTTTAATGATCTAATTTGGGATCAAACCAGGTTCCATATTGACCTTGGCAATGATGCAATGACCTGGCACTCCATTTTAACCCTCGTTTCCATGACAACGCTGATGGATCTGTTCTGGTTTTTAACTCAAAGACAGCTGGGTGTTGGGGTGAAGAGAGAAGGGAATACCCAACCCCTTACACAGAGGCAAGGAAGTCAAGGTAAGAGAGATTTGTTGAAATTGTTGTCATGTTTTGTCCTAAAAGCTGCCACAGTTTATAGAAAGAAATGCAGACCTATTCCCTCAATCACATAGTGATAACCAGCCTGGAGCAGAACCTCATTTCATTCTAATTTATTCTGTTTTCTCTTCTTCTTCAGATTGTGTTGAAGCTGGCTGGAGATGTGTTTGAAGTGGAAATTCCCGATGACCATGAATTCAAGTTTCCAAACCAGGAGAGTGTTGATGTCATCAGTTACATCAGGATTGGTGGAGACTTCAAACTGACATCTTTTATCTGCTAAGAGATACTTACATGGTCAGACTCTTCCACTGGAGGGCAATAATCACTAACAGGATTTAGATCAGGCATGTCCAAGTCCGGCCCGGGGGCCAATCACGGCCTGCGGTAAGATTTCATACGGCCCGCAACTTCAGTCTTACAATGTATTATTTATGGCCCGCTGGCACTAACAGAATAAATAAATCACTAAAATGTAATTCCTCCTTTCTTGTAGATCTTGTAAAGACAAGAGCAAATTTACTTGTTTAAACTTGAATGATAACAGACAACTTTGCATTACATTTATCAAACTCATGGAAATTTAAGGTATTCCATACAGTTCAGTGTTCAATGTTATCTGACTCTCCAGATATGAATTAAAGGCAGAATTGTGTTTTTAGAGTTGTTCACGTCTGCCTGAGTGGCTTATATTTGGTTACACTGCCATTTGAAAAATAAAGAGAATTGTGACAATGAAAATTGTTTTATAATAGTGTACATTTGCATGTAACTTTTCTGGTTAAAAAAACATCAGGAGGATCTACTGGCCCCCGGGCATCTTCACGTTATCAAATCTGGCCCTCTTTGCAAAAAGTTTGGACACCCCTGATTTAGATGGTTACGATTCCATAAATATATTCAATAAGGACAGAGAAACATAAACCATTTAAATCTCAGATCGTTGTGTGTTTCCTTTTTTAAGCCAAGTAGTTGATCAAAAAGGAGCTAAATAGGAGAAAAAATGTTTGATGACATTGTAGGTTCGATTTTACAGGGTCTGTCAAATTTGAACCAAGTTGAGTTCTGCTTTTGATCACTGAATATTTGCTCATACACAAATGTGTATGTGTATTTTCTACCAGTGGATCCTGAGCAGGTTGAAATTTGAGCTGACTAAAAAATACATTTAACTCATCAGTTTATCAAAAGCTGAGACCTTAGCTAAACCCCTTCAATCAGAACTAAAAGAGTCAAAAAGGAAGTTGGTAGCATCTTGTGGGTCCGTTCAAATCTGTGTCCAGCCATGCTCGATGCTTGATGTCTGCAGGAGGCTGGTGGTGTAGAGGCCTTGCTGAAGGACATCAGTGCTGAACTGTTCACTTTCATTTCCATCCATCCCCAATCCAATAAAATAGGGAAGAAATGTAAAAAAAGGACAATTCCTGATTAATCTGACAGCTCTTATATCAACAGAAAATGTGTGTAAAAAAGAAATCAATCAACACTTTAATTATTCTGTAATATATTTATTATTGAAAATGTTCCTAATTTTACAGCCTTTAAACTGTTGATGATAATAATGAGGATAATATTTCATCCTGCCCACTTTGATCCTCACCTGCAGGTGAAGCCAACATGTTGGAATTATTAACATGATGATTAACATTTACTGATGACAGCAAGTGACTTTATAGTTCTGAATACAACTGAACACAAAAACAAGTGTAAAACTAGAAAAAACAGATTTCTAAGATCCTTCCCAATTTGATGAAAGATGAGAACAAAAACTAACACAAAGGTGATTATTTAATTTAAGCACAATTGCAAACTAGATTTAAAGTCCAGCAAATCAAAAGAGAGGAATCTCTTATCTTTCTTTAATGAAGCCAAAACATTTTGCCTTTTCATTCAAAGCAAAACATCATACATGAATTTTGAAACTCAACATTTTCAAATCATTTTGTCACATCCTGTCACTCAATTTACATCCAATTTTTATAGAATTTACATAGAATTTTTTCAAGACATCGACATAGCAACACTTCTAAAGCAGGCTTTATATGAAGAATGTATACTGCTGTAAAGGGAAACAAAAGTATTTTGTCAGCAGTTTTCTCTCTTCCACCTCTCTGCATCAAAACTGGAGAATAGCTTCATGCTCAGTGTTGCTGTTGCTCCACGATTTCAACCAACCCTCCAGTTCTCCACCATAGGCTTGTGTTTGAGGCTACAGTTCATCCAGACTTTTGATGGCATCTTCTTTCTTAATTTCTCCCCAGTTATTGGGGATTTCTCCTTTCCCAGTAAAACGTAAGTCGTAGCGCTTCTCAAGCTCCTTTTGAAATCGATAGGTGAACCATTTCCAAAAAGGCAGCAATGATCCATCAGAAGTAATCTCCCATGAGGCATATCTCTCTCCAGCTGTTTGATATTGTTTGAAAGGTATGGTCACATCTGAATCACGATGAGGGTAGAAGGCCTGTCACTCGCAACCAAAGTTGTGCAGGACTCAACGGAAAAAATTCTTGTGCCACGAAAATGGAAACCGTTGACCCCATTGGGTCTGTGAAAAGGGGCGCTGTGTTTGTCAGGACTGTGGTCCTTTACCGTGTTGGTGCAAACAGCTGAACAGAATGGACAAGTGACCCAGCAGCAGTTACACAGCTGGTCAATCAGGATCTGATCAGGCTGCAGCCTGTATTTCTTGATCTCATCAGGTGAGAGATCTCCCATCATCTCTTGTTGGATGTGAGACCTGTTTCTATCTGCTCTTCAAGAAAGTCAAATTGTCTATGTCACTGAAACCTTCACAACTAATACTCAATTTAACCTTATGCTCAGTCAGCCTGGAAAATTCTTTCACCCACATCTCAATGTTTCCTCTCTGTGTTTTTACTGCTTTTGTTGCATCGTGCAAAGCTTTTATCAGAAGCTTTGTGATGTTTTCAACATTCCTCTTGAGAATATTTTGTACCTTATCTCTATTGTCTTTGATGTATTTCTCTACTTCTTTTCCAATGAATGTCTCCATATATTTTTCGGTGTATGGATGTAGGTCATGAAACCAACAAAGTCTTCATTCTCAGCCAACATTTTCATCATGTGCTTCTCCAGGTTCGTCCTGTTCCCATTGAACACTGGATGGTTACATCTCATCTCATCAGCTAGATTTGTGGCTGAGTCGATACAGGAGGCCTCAATGGTGGAATCCTTCAGTTGGTCACAGATCAATCCTCCAAAGACCACAGATGATGAGCTGTCTTTGCAGAAGGCTTTGAAAGCTTTAAAGAATTGTGGTTTCTTGCTTTCAGCATAAATGGATACATCGTTGTTGTGTTTGAATTTTTTGTGGGAGTCTTCGAGCCAGCTCTTTAATCTGTCACATACATACAAAACCAGCTTAATACTAAACTCTTTGTTCAGAGTGAATTTCTTCCCAGAGTCAAAGGCTTCCACTGCTTTTATTACATTTTTGCCTACTTCTTGCAAGTATGTAATATTATAGCCTGTTATTGCCACTTGTTTGGCTTGTATTGTTGTGAGAGCCTCTTCTTCAACGGCACTGATCAAGTCTCTGATCAGTTTCTGTTCCTCATTAGAAAGACCTCCTCCCATGAAAAGTTGTTTAGCTCGTTCAAACCTTTCTGTACAAATTCATTTACTTCGCCTTCATCTTGATTATTGTGCTTTCTAGTCACATAACAGCTGTAATTTCCAGCCTCTGGATTTCTTTGTAACTGCCGCTGGTCTTTGTTTGATGAATCATTTTCCATTCAAAACCGAGCTCCATCAGAACGACTGTTACATCATCTGCTATGTTGATATTGGCAATCGGTTTTGTGTGTGCTGTTAGTTCTGAAAACCATTCAGTCCAAAGAGAGTTAAAGTGTTTCTGAAGTTCCTCTTCATCTTTGTCCTTTAACGTCACAGCGAGCTCTTTGCTCTTCTGTAGCAGGTTTTTCTCAAGCTCTGTCTTCCTTTCATCAAGTTTTTTACAAGCTTCTTTCTGTTGGATAACAGCATTTAATTTTTTAGCAACTTGCTCCACCATTCCATCAAGAAACTCTTTGATTTTGGTCTCAAACCGGCTTCGCCACTGAGCCAGTACTTCACTGTCTCCATCCTTGTCAAAATAATCTGTCAGACTTTTTGTTATTTTTCCCATGCTTCATTGAGTTGGTTATGAAGATCAGGGTGACTGATTTTGTCAACTGTTCCATTTTCAATTTTAAAGTAAAGCTGGTTTTCAACAGCCAACATCTTGTTTCTCAGGGTCCAGGTCCAGTTCCCATACGCTACCTCAAGTTTTCTGTACACTGATATTTCATAAGTGTTCTTGAAGCTGAAAACAAAGTTTTCATTCAACAGAGCATTCCACAGGTCCTGAACTTTGCTTTTGAACTGTGATAAAGTAATCCCAGTGGACTGTGAAGCTCTAGAGATGATAAAGTTCTTCAGATCTTGGATGCTTTCACTGTAACCTGGATTGGGAGGAGCCATGGGTGGGCTTCCCTCCCACAACTGGGCAAAGTATTTGACATCTTCCTGCACATTAAATGAAATGACTCTACTGAAGCTTTGAGCGTCATAAACCTCCTCTTCTGCAGCTAGTTGAACCATCTTGTCCAGTTTTTCTTGCAGACGTCGCCTTCCCTCCATGTTCTTTTCTGCAGCTGCTACATCTGCAACATTCTGGTGAACAAACACACAGCTGGGAGAAAGTTTAACGACCTTCATCCTCATGAAAGCCTGGACGACAATTTGCAAAACATCTTGCATCTCAGAGGGGTTCTCTCCAAAGACGTTGATCAGTGTCATGTTTCCCAGACCTACGACAAATGTGGCCAGTTCATTGTCACGATGAAGAGTACTATGACCTGCTAGCTCAAGAGCACGAAGTCCTTCAGTGTCCACCACCAGAACATAATAAACAAACTTCAGGAGGTCCCTCATCTCGTCTGACACTTTGAGCAGCTGCATAAATGCACCTTTTGTGCATCTGCCAACACTCACTGCAAACTGTAATCCAAACATGGCATTCAGCATTGTTGATTTTCCACTGCTCTGGATGCCTAAAACGGACAAAACAAAAACTCTCTTGTCACCCAGTTTTTGGATGACTTCTTCTAAAAGTCTTGGGATCCATGTTATAGGCACATGACCTGCATCACCATCCATCAGCTCGATTGGGTGCCCTGATATCATCAGCTCTGCAGCCAGTTTAGGGTACTGGGACCAGTCTGTTTGTCCTGTCAGTGGTTGTTTCTGCAGAGATGCATGGGCTTCATAGATCTGACCCATTTCTCTATAGATGTGCTCCAAGCCGAACGTTGCTTTATGTAGTTTCTCTGATATTTGTTCAAGCTCCTGTTGCTTTGCTCTGAGCTGATCGGACTGCTCAGTTTTCTCTTTCATCATCAACACCTCTGACCATGTGCCATCATAGTTTTGGAGAATTGAAGAGACCTTCTCTGTGGTGAGGTCGTCTATGAAGAGCTGGGTCCATTTCAGGAAATACTCTTTCTCACTGGGCGTCAGAGATGAGATGCCTTCAACAAATACATTTACAAGTTCACCACAAAAATTCCTACATTGAATTTCTCTAATTTCTTTCAGTTTCTGCTGCTTTTGGCTTTTATCCATCTCAGCTTGGTCTTTGAGGCGATACTGTTTCTTGTTTGTGTCACACCACTTCTGCCACATTTCACCTTGACAAGTGAGGAATTTCTCTTTAATCGCAGAAACATCATGTCCCTTGATTAAATCCATCACCTTCTCTGCAGCAGCTTTTCCCTTTTGGCAGGCTTCGTCTTCTTCATCCAGCCTGATTCCAGAGACCGTAGCCATGGACTCAAGCTGAAAGGAATCATGGGGTCCAGCTAGAATATTTTGAATGATTCTTTTCAACTCTTCAGAAACATTTGACTGGCCTCTGTCTTTCAGACCAATTGAATACTTCCCCTTGGTGAACTGAACAGTATTGGATTTCTCTTCAACAATAAGTAAAATTAGAGGCTTTGTAGACTTCATGAGGTCTTCAATAAAGTTTATGTCACTTTTACTCCGAGCAGAGATGAGAACAACAGTGACTGAGGATTTTTCACTCAGTATGATGCGCTGCTTTTCCAGAAGCCGAGCATCACCGTGAAGGTTACAGAAAGCAGTGCAGTCAGTCGAACGCATCGTTGGATTTACCAGCAGGGCAGTACCAGGCAATCTCTGCTACTCCTTCCATCAAATGGCGAGTTTTGGTGCTTCCCTGGCAGTCTCTGTGGTAGAAGGTGTTATGACGGCTGCTGATCAAATTGTTTATCAGCTGAGACTTGGAGAGCGACAGTGAACCCAGGCGGAAAAATGACACCATGGGTGTCGTGGCGTTGCAGATTGGCACAGTCTTCAATGTGACAGTGTTTGAATTATCTTGGTTTCCTGTTGTTTTCCTTGTTTTCTTTATTTGTCTGAAAGTCCACAATGGACATTGGATATCCATCGTGACTGGGTCAGGAACAAGCAAAGGTAGGGCGTACTGACACTGGGATAATTTAGTTATTAGATTCTGCTTTAAAAAGCTGTCTGAGCAGTGAAAAAGTGCCATTTGTATGTCCATGGGATGCACACTTTGCTGTTCTGATTCACTACTGTCTGGAACACAAAAAAATGCAGCAAAAACATCTTTTTCTGCCTCAACAGTGCTGGACTGTGGAACAAGATCTGACTGTCCTGGATCTGGATCATCTTGTGTGATAGGAATATATCTGGCTGTGTAGTCTAACAACATCAACCTCTGTGAAAACATAAGAACAACATCCTTCTCACATGTGCCAGGCTCCTGTTTCAGAGGTGGACGTATTTTAAGGAAGTCAGCAGGAGTCAGCTTCTGTCTGTACTTGTCTTGAAGGCAAAGTCTTCCCAGGAGACTGGAGAATTCAGCTTCTGGTGTCTTCATAGTAGACTCATCAGACGACTTGGGCAACTGCTACAAATAAGCAGAGAATTGTGCATGTTGTGAAGCCCGAGGTAGCACAATACTGCAGAATGTGAATGAACTGTTCCTGTGTCTGAATTTAGAGGGTTTTTTTTTTTTTACCTTTCTCCTGGTTTCATCCATAGCTGGATGTAAAGAATCTGAAACATATTTAAAATGTGATTATTACAAAGTCAGAATGAGATGAGACAGGAACAGTTTAACGTGATGAACCATCTGAAGTCTGAACCTTTGTTGATACTGACTTTATTACCATGTAATACATGTGTAACAGTGACCTTTGTCTGTGTAGATTCTCAATCATCCAGGTCATTGTATCCAAGGTAGTTTTCCTGTCAACTGGACTGGGTTTCTCTCTTGAAGACGTTTTGCCTTCTCTCCAGAAGACTTCTTCAGTTCTGAAATCGCTGGGGAGAGAGCTTGAAAATATAGCCCCTGTGGACCATTTGCATGCTAATGATCCGGGTGGTCACCTGGGAGTCGTTAGCAGGGTCGTTGGTCGGGTCGTTCACCTAGTTTCTGTTGAGGTGTCTCCCCTTTGTCTGCTGGGTCACATGGTGATGAGTCACTGGGTCTCCTGGAATGGTGTGAATGTTTGTTTTGCTGTTGGAAGGAGTGGAGGACTGCATTGTATGTGGGTGATAGGAAGTGCCTCAGGCCACCACCTCTGTAGGGATGGTTTTTCCAATTTAACATGGATAGCTTCCTTAACCCCCCTTTCAAACCAGCGGTCTTCTCTGGCCAGTATCCTTACTTGGCTGTCCTCGAAGGAGTGCCCACTCTCCTTTAAGTGTAAGTGGACTGCTGAATCCTGACCCGAAGAGGTGGCACGTCTGTGTTGTGCCATTCTTCTGTGGAGAGGTTGTTTGGTTTCCCCAATGTACGGTCCTTGCATTCCTCCTGTACAGCCAACATAAACTTACTTTGTTTGGGTCTTGTGTCTTGTCCTTTGGGTGTACTAACCTATATATTTTCAAGCTCTCTCCCCAGCGATTTCAGAACTGAAGAAGCCTTCTGGAAAGAAGGCGAAACGTCTTCAAGAGAAGAAACCCAGTCCAGTTGACAGAGAAAACTACCTTGGATACAATGACCTTTGCAGGAGATTCAAGCCACAGCTTATTTTCAAGACTCAACGAACGTTTGATTTACCTTAATGGGAAAGTGTCACAATATTAACAGTCCAACCTGATTGTTGCTGTCCAAAATGTTGGATTTTCTGGCACCTCTCTTAAAATGTTGCAGTGAAATTTGAGATTGTTTTCAGATTAGTTTTAATTACATTGCTGGAGGGATTGTTTTTGCTGCTCAATGTAACTGAGTAATTCACACTTATTTCATCTCTCTCTCTCTCTGTCAACTTACCTTGTTGATTTCCCTGGAACTCTGAGGACTTGATCTTGTCTTCTTCATGGGCTCCCTCACTTGGGTCGGGTGTAACAGCTGGGATTATTTTCTTGGACCATGACGTCTACCTTTTCCAACAGTGTCACCATTTCTGTTTGGTCTGTCATACCTTTTTTGCATGTGTGGTATCTTTTGTCATTAAAACTATCGTCTCTTTTCAGGTCTGTCAACGCACTTTTACATTGTTCATCAGACTCGTGAGTCACAACTGTCAGCAAATATGGCAACGATTCCTCTCCAAAAGCTTTCTCTAACCACTGACGTCCTGCTCTATAAGAGCTTTCATGATGACTGTTGGACACCAGTAAAATAAAGGCATGAACGCCTTTATTCAACTGACACGTTTCACTGTTTTGGTGACCGAGCAGATTAATGACTGAGATGTGACGACCACATAAGTCGTACAGTCCCTCTGAAATCTGCTCCACATTTGCTTGCTTGTCATGGTCAAATAAGATGTTTTGTGATCCTGTTTTCATGGAATTGGTGTCACCAACTAACACAAGTGTGAGTTCAGCTCCCATTGAAACAAAATAAACAGAGAACTTTGATCTTAATATACAGAAGAAAAATAAAATAAACCTAATAAATTTCAACTTTATATATTGACTTCAATACTTTTACTATTTCATCACTACACTGATGTAACTGAGGTGTACAATAGTTTTTAAAACTTAAAAAAAATTACCTTCGTCACTTGAAGACATTTTGATTTTAGAATCCCATAAGTCCACGAGCACCAGTGGGTCACCTCCTGTAAAATACAAGTTAACCTTTAAACAAAATTGACTTGTAACGTTCTGGTAAAGACCAGAATGTGGAGAGAAATGGTTCAAAACAGGTGAGAGGAAACACTGGATTTTGGGGAGGGAGAGCCTAAATACACAATAAAAGGTTCGGAAAAAGATGGGAAGTGGATCCACGTAAAGCTCGGTTCAACCGTTTCCCAGTTGGCTGTGGTTCTGGATGTCATTTATAGGCAGATCATGACAGTCAATTCAGTCTCATGAGAGATAGTTCAAGAACTATTTTTCAAAGTTAATAACACATCAGACTAATAAATAAATAAACTGAACAGAGTAGATTATTCAGCATTTGATCAGCAGCACTTAACGGCATTATTTGCACATTCAAATTCTGCCTCTGGGACACACATTTTATTAAAAAATAACTTCATTATATGTTAGCTTTACTTTTGTAAATGAAAACTGTTAATTTTTTTATTGTTGCAGGGTCACTGTCACTAATTTTTCAGTCTGCCACAGATCACCTCGACAAAGAAGGAATTTGTCTTTAATCTCAGAAACATCATGTTCCTTGATTAAATCCATCACCTTCTTTGCAGAAGCTTTTCCCTTTTTGCAGACTTCATCCGACCTGATTCCAGAGACCTCACCCCTGGACTCAAGCTGAAAGGAATCATGGGGTCTCTGTCTTTCAGAGTAATTCTATACTTCCCCTTGGTGAACTCAACAGCATTAGATTTCTCCTCAAGAATAAGTAAAATTAGGGGTTTTTGGAGGCTTCACAAGGTCTTTTTTATGTAGGCTGATAAACTATTTTTTTTACATCTTCCTCACCTGCCTTTGACCACACATATTATATAGAAAACAGTAAATCTCTACAATCAATCTCTTTTCATCTTTTCCAATTTATGCCATTCTTGCTCTTTAGGATTTCAAACAAATTCTGATCATTCAAGACTAGTTAACCTAGTTAAGATAGTCAGATAAGCAGAAAGCCCATGTTGTCACATAAAAGTTTCCACGTCTCCAAGGTGAAGCCGGTCGCTGAGTCGGATCTGGTCCCCGCCCCCGTGTTGTGGATGGGGGGCCTGCCGACACAGTCCGGAGCATCCTGGACGTCCGTCACCGAGGACGAGAGTTCCAGTTCCTGGTCGACTGGGAGGGGTACGCGATCGTGGGTCCCCCGCCGTTTCATACTGGACAACAGCCTCCTCCGAGACTTCTACTGCGCCCACCCGGATAAGCCTGGGAGGGCGCCTGCCCTACCGTCGGAGAGTTTGGGTGTTTCCCCCACCCCACCCCACCCCAGCCCAGCTCGTTTGAGGTCTCCACGCCGCCCTGCTGGACTAGAGAATGCGCAGGACTTGACTCCTGCGTTGGGTCCGCTCTGGAGCTCTTTGTGCGCCCCGGAAGACTGGACGAGTGCTTCCCTGCGGTCCAGGAGGATTGCCGGTTTGATTTTGTTAAATAAAGACTAGTTTTTGGACTTTTTATCACTGCGTTTTGCCTGCTTTCGGGTCCTGTAAAAACCGAAACCTTAACACTTTTTCATCCATCCAAAAAGACTTTAAGATAACATGAAGTTAGTCTGTTGAATGACAGTACCCCCCTTCTCTATCGTGTGCCTTCAGCACCGATTAAACTCAGATGGTGATTATTTTATATGTACAACTTTAGTGGGAAGCTAAGCAGGGTCGGGCCTGCTTCCGTTGGTAACGTATTGCGTCACTTCCTGTCTTCTCAATGTTCGTGGGTGCGCTGTGTGTTGGTTTCACTTTTATTTAAACTTCTTTAAAATTGAATACTCGGGAAATTCTAATCACTCGATAACAACAAGGAGAAATAATCCATATTAAAAAAAACAGGACTCCGCCGATTATTAGCACTAGCATGGCCTCACCGTCACAAACACAACTGTAGAATATAATTACTATTTATGTATATTTCTTTTACAATCAACGATAGAATAAACTGTTTGACTAGCTGCTAGCAAGTGCGAAGTCAAATTCCAAGCATGCACTAATCCAAAAATATTAACTGTTTACCTTAAATTGGTTATTTGCCCGCGATTAACACCCCTGAATCGGTCGAAGCAAAATGTAATGTATGATATGTCTGCTCTAGTAGGAATTATATGTACTTTCTTTATCCACTGACAGTTCCTAATATTCTCCTATGTCACTTCCTGAAACATAGAGGGAGTTTTCTGTAAGAAAACTACAAGTATTGACAAACTCATGAAGGTTTTTATTTTTTAAAGAACCACGTTTGGTTTGTAACAGTTCAGTAATAAATTTGTAAGTATTCTAGCAGACTTTAAAAAAATATTTCTTTCATTATTTTGTCAAATTTTGATGTAGTTTGTTGTAAAATATCGCGAATTGCCTTTTATGCTATAGCTATTTTAATTAAAGTAGAGTAGTTTCATGGATAAATGTGAGAAGGGTCGTGCGCCTGTCTGAGTACACTTCTGAAGATTTCGACGACAATTTGGTGACCCCGACGTGATCTGCTCCAGAGGAGAGTAGGACGGGCGCGCGCGTCGAAGGCCCAGATCGACCGGTCCTTGACATCATCCGGAAAAGGCGCCTGACTAAAGAGGTAAGCACTGCCTGTTAAATCGAAAGTGCTGAATGATGTCAAGTGAACTGTGTTGATCGTTGAAATTTAAAAAAATAAACGAGGTTTTTGGACAGATTGGTCCAAATTTGTAGACGTTTCTCTTGGTTCTGGAGGAGCGGTCTGAATTATGGCTGACAGTGGGAGAGTTTGAACAACCTTTGTCTTCAGTTAACCCGTTCGTCCTGTCCGACACAGGAGGGCGGACAGGACGATGGATGGTTGGCTGCGCAGCGGAGCATGATAGAGGAACAAAAAAACCAGAAGAGTGCATCGGACGACATGAACCGTCGGATAGTGAGAATTGAGAACATGTTGGTGAAGGCCCGAGACGAGGGTGGAGCTAAGGCACGGAAGAAAGGCAGGCGTAAACGTAAGGATGAGGAAGAGAGTGAGGATGAGGATGAGGAAGAAGGCACTGGAGGCGGAGTGAAGGCATGTGACGGGCTGACGCTCAACTGGGAGCCGCCTCCACAGCAGGCGGCCCCAACGCATGTGGGGAAACCCCCCACAGGGCGGGGCCACGAGTCAATCAGAAACTCCAGCCCCTCCCACCCAGGGAGGTGGACCTGTAACCAGGTCACGAGTGGAGGAAGCTGTGGGAGGACAATACCCCCTGGTGGCCAGTCAAGGCGGGGGAGCCCCGCAGTATAAACCATGGAAACTGCAGGATTTATCAGCCCTGAGGCTGGAGCTGCCCTCGCTTCCCAATGGAGCAGCACCGTGGATAGCAGCCTTCAAGGCACTGACAATGGGCGTGCCCTTAGCACTGGGGGATGTCCGCATGGTTGTAGCTGCATGTGTTGGATTAGAAAAGCTGGCCGGGGTGGAGCAGCTGGCAGGCACCTCAGTACGGGGGGAAACAGAGCACCAGACACTACACCATTTGCAGACCACATCGGCGCTTTCTGTGATGCACTGAGATTACACTTCCCAATTAGCGTGGCGGCTATCGAAGATTTTTCCCATCGCTGGAAGGATGATGGTTCTGTGAGTCCAGAGACTTGGTTACACGAGGCTCGCCAGAAATGGGTACAGATGACGGGGGAGCCCCCAGTTGATAATACTCCCGCGATGGTGATGCTCAAAGATAAACTATTGAATAATGTTCCACCACCAGTAAAAGAAAAACTTTTAGATAATCCTTTAATGGCTAGATCACCATGGTCCCAGTGGTCACAGTGTCTCGTCACCCTGCTACAGAAACACTGGGAGAAAATACACCAACAAGCACAATCACAACAAGCAGCAGCTAACAGCTTGGTACACATTCAGCTAGAACAGGTTAAACAAACAAGCAAAAAGAACTCAGGAGGAGCTCAGGCCTCGCCAATGGCGGCTTTTCAGGGGATGACACATCAGGCCACACCCTCAATTAATCAATGGGGACAGAACCGTGGGGGACGATGGGGTGTGCGGAGGGGTCCACGCCCGGGTGACAGGTGTGGCAACTGCGGTAGGTTCGGACACTGGGCGAGGGACTGCAGGGCTCGGAGAGGTCCCGGAAGAGGGGTCCAAGAGACTCAAAATGGGGGCGAGCCCAGATGGGGCCCGCCTCAAGGACGAGGAATGTACCCGTAGAGGGGTCCAGCTGGCACTGGAGGGAACCTGGCCGAGCCCCTCCTTCCTCTGATGGTGGATGGTGTTGAAAAACTGTTTCTAGTGGACACGGGTGCAACATGGTCTGCACTGCAACATGGAACTGATCCACCATTGTCATCGGAGCAGGTGCCACTAAGGGGAGTGGAAGGCTGATGCCTGTACATGCAACGAACTGCCCCATTGGATGTTCGAATAGGAGCACAATCTTTCAGCCACACGTTTCTCTATGGTCCTGATTGTCCTGTTAACCTTCTGGGGCGAGACATTTTCACACTTTTGGGCTGCAACATTGACATTGATCAAGGCGGGGGGACCGTCATCACCTTCCGCAATGGCGAATCCTTCCACTGCTCCGACAAGGCTGCACACACTCAGACTCTTCTGTGGCTGGGCACAGAAAACCCCGGGGACCTCCTCACTGCTGACATTTATTGGGGACTTCTTACGGGACCTGTGGACAACCCGCTCATGGCTGCGTTTCGCACGTGGGGCCCCCTCATCAGGGAGTTTTGGGCCTGTTCGCCACCTCCAGACCCCCCACATGTGACGCTTTTTTATGATAAAGATAATGACCTGACATATCAAGAATGGTTCAACTCTAGTCTGGATGGGCAGCATTGGGTGGTGTCTGTATCTGGCATCGTCCTGGGACCGCAGGGTGTGGCCGCACCAGTGCATCTTACACCAGAACAACTCCAACATTACAAGATGGGTACTGATTCAGCACCACACATCACACTAGCCGTAGCGATGGGAGGACAGGCTAAGGCCTTGGGACCTATGGTTGCTGAAGCCAATACAGTCAAAGATTGGGTGTCACTGGAACTCAGAGATTTGTGGACCTCCATGAGCCATCTTAAATTAGGATTCATTAAAATTAGCTGTGAGATAGCTGTGGTCCTCCAACACCGACAACTCCAACGACATCATGGGGCGGAAGATTCTAATGACCGAGAGACAGAGGTTGCCCTTACGGATCTGCCTCCCCACATGTGGGTCAATCATCAGGCAGATGTGGGTCTCGTTCAGACAGCCCCAGTCACCTTTCAAATTGACATGACAGACCCAGTGTTTATCCCACAATAGCCTATAAAAACAGAAGCACAGCCTGGCACTGAGGACACTGTGAATGGCTTATTAGCTGCAGGTGTCATTTACCCAACCTCCTCACCTTGGAACACTCCAATCCTACCCGTTCTAAAGGCAGATGGGCAACCCTATAGGATGGCACACGACCTTAGGGCCATCAACGCCCTAGTCAAAGAATCACCCCAACCAGTCCCCAATCCAGCCACCACATTGGGACCACTTACACCAGAACACCAGTGGTTCACGGTCATCGATCTGGCTAACGCATTTTTCTGCCTCCCTTTGCACCCTAAATTGCAACCCATTTTTGCATTCACATACAGGGGACAACAATATACATACACACCGCACCACTACGGGCTTTGATGAAGGAACAGGGTGTGGGGAATCTCCAGTCACACTTAGAGTGGACACCGGAAGCTCAGGTTGCTTTCGATGACATTAGACAATTATTGGCCAATGCAGCAGCGCTAAATAAACCAAACTATGCCGCACCATTTTTCTTGGATGTAGCTGATAAACAAACTACGGCAGCAGCCTGCCTTTATCAGCTACAACAGGGGGAAAGGATGGTACTAGGTTATTACAGCATCATTCTTGACCCAATTGAGCAGAAAGCACCACCATGTACAAGGTACGCAGCAGCACTAGCAAAATTGGTACAAAAGATCGACAAGGTGGTTCAAAAACACTCATTGATTATTAACACCAGTCATGCGGTGTCAGCTTTTGTGGCATCCTCAGCATTCAACATCACTCCTGGAAGAGAAAAGACAGCAGTAGACACCCTAACACAACCATACTTAACATTTCAGAACTCTAAGATAAATATGGCAAAGTGCATGTCAGACGGTGAAGAACAACATGACTGCATCCAAGAAACACACCAAGTGGCGAAAGCACGGCCGGACACCAAAGTAACTCCGATCGAAGGTGCCATAGATTTGTACATAGATGGAAGCTGTCACAAAACGGATGAGGGATTAAGAGCAGGGTTTGCAGTTGTGATGAGAGAAGGTGAGAGATTTATCAAGGTGGTCTCAGGGAAGGTTGAGCCAGCATCAGCACAGAGAGCGGAGTTGGTGGCGTTGCAAAAGGCACTGGCAGCGGCGCCAGGCAAACCTGTAAATATTTATACTGATTCTGCTTTTGGTTATTTTGTTGTACATAGAGATTTGGGTTCATGGAAGAGAAATGGATGGCGAACAGAATTTTGATGTAGTTCCATATACATATATATTTCCTCTAGGTGGTTACAAGCAGGAAAAAGGTTCATGTTACGAAATAATGTTTATCATGAATGTTCAAAAATTGTGTCCTTTTCGACCCATTCGACTGTTTTGTTACGTTTTAATACCGGAAGTAAAGGGCGTGGCCTTGGAGTTGAGGAACAGTTTACCGTATTGACCACAAGAGGGGAGACATTTTACATTAATCAAAGATAAAGAACAACTCAATGCAAATAATAAAGTTTTTGCAATAAAATAGCATCCAAGGGTAAACAGGCGACATTTTTACAGCGTTTTATGTGTTAATCATTATCAGATCAACTGATTGGCAGGAAAATAACAATGATTATATAGATTATGTTGTTCTGAAATAAATGATCCAATTAACTGTCGTAAGGAAAGAAAGATGCATAGAATCTCTTCAGAGGAGCTGTTGTTTCTCCCCCTATATAGTGAGAAAAACATCAGTCTCAAAAGTACAATATTGCTGTCTAGGACGTATTGCTGCTGCCATCAACTGCTTCCATATCTCCAGAGGTCTGAACCACACCCAAAATGAGCATAGTACAGTATTTTTTAAAAATATATAATAATTATACAGTTGTTTTTTAAAAAGTGGTTATAGATGTATTTTTCTCATGTCTGCTTGATGCTTGACTGTTTATGACTTCGTTTGAGCTTATAAAACAATGTTGGTAAAACAAAGGTTAATATCTATGTCTACAGCAACTTGAATTAAAGGATGTGATGCTGAGAACTGGAGATCAGCTGAAGATTAAGGGTTGTTGTTTTGCATGATGCAGACAGGTAAAACAAACACACCTAGTATACTTTCATAGATGTATTTCCAGCACTTTAATGATCTAATTTGGGATCAAACCAGGTTCCATATTGACCTTGGCAATGATGCAAATGACCTGGCACTCCATTTTAACCCTCGTTTCCATGACAACGCTGATGGATCTGTTCTGGTTTTTAACTCAAAGACAGCTAGGTGTTGGGGTGAAGAGAGAAGGGAAATACCCAACCCCTTACACAGAGGCAAGGAAGTCAAGGTAAGAGAGATTTGTTGAGAATTGTTGTCATGTTTTGTCCTAAAAGCTGCCACAGTTCATAGAAAGAAATGCAGACCTATTCCCTCAATCACATAGTGATAACCAGCCTGGAGCAGAACCTCATTTCATTCTAATTTATTCTGTTTTCTTCTTCTTCAGATTGTGTTGAAGCTGGCTGGAGATGTGTTTGAAGTGGAAATTCGATGACCATGAATTCAAGTTTCCAAACCAGGAGAGTGTTGATGTCATCAGTTACATCAGGATTGGTGGAGACTTCAAACTGACATCTTTTAAGATCTGCTAAGAGATACTTACATGATCAGACTCTTCCACTGGAGGGCAATAATCACTAACAGCATTTAGATGGTTACAGTTCCATAAAATATTCACAAGGACAGAGAAACATAAACCATTTAAATCTCAGATCGTTGTGTGTTTCCTTTTTTAAGCCAAGTAGTTGATCAAAAAGGAGCTAAATAGGACAAGAAAAAATGACATTGTAGGTTCAATTTTAGAGGGTCTGTCAAATTTGAACCAAGTTGAGTTCTGCTTTTGATCACTGAATATTTGCTCATACACAAATGTGTATGTGTATTTTTTACCAGTGGATCCCGAGCAGGTTGAAATTTGAGCTGACTAAAAAATACATTTAACTCGTCAGTTTATCAAAAGCTGAGACCTTAGCTAAACCCCTTCAATCAGAACTAAAAGAGTCAAAAAGGAAGTTGGTAGCATCTTGTGGGTCCGTTCAAATCTGTGTCCAGCCATGCTCGATGCTTGATGTCTGCAGGAGGCTGGTGGTGTAGAGGCCTTGCTGAAGGACATCAGTGCTGAACTGTTCACTTTCATTTCCATCCATCCCCAATCCAATAAAATAGGGAAGAAATGTAAAAAAAAGGACAATCCTGATTAATCTGACAGCTCTTATATCAACAGAAAATGTGTGTAAAAAAGAAATCAATCAACACTTTAATTATTCTGTAATATATTTATTATTGAAAATGTTCCTAATTTTACAGCCTTGAAACTGTTGATGATAATAATGAGGATAATATTTCATCCTGCCCACTTTGATCCTCACCTGCAGGTGAAGCCAACATGTTGGAATTATTAACATGATGATTAACATTTACTGATGACAGCAAGTGACTTTATAGTTCTGAATACAACTGAACACAAAAACAAGTGTAAAACTAGAAAAAACAGAATTCTAAGATCCTTCCCAATTTGATGAAAGATGAGAACAAAAACTAACACAAAGGTGATTATTTAATTTAAGCACAATTGCAAACTAGATTTAAAGTCCAGCAAATCAAAAGAGAGGAATCTCTTATCTTTCTTTAATGAAGCCAAAACATTTTGCCTTTTCATTCAAAGCAAAACATCATACATGAATTTTGAAACTCAACATTTTCAAATCATTTTGTCACATCCTGTCACTCAATTTACATCCAATTTTTATAGAATTTACATAGAATTTTTTCAAGACATCATCATAGCAACACTTCTAAAGCAGCTTTATATGAAGAATGTATACTGCTGTAAAGGGAAACAAAAGTATTTTGTCAGCAGTTTTCTCTTCCCTTCCACTCTGCATCAAAAGACTGGAGAATAGCTTCATGCTCAGTGTTGCTGTTGCTCCAAGATTTCAACCAACCCTCCAGTTCTCCACCATAGGCTTGTGTTTGAGGCTACAGTTCATCCAGACTTTTGATGGCATCTTCTTTCTTAATTTCTCCCCAGTTATTGGGGATTTCTCCTTTCTCAGTGAAACATAAGTCGAAGCGCTTCTCAAGCTCCTTTTGAAATCGATAGGTGAACCATTTCCAAAAAGGCAGCAATGATCCATCAGAAGTAATCTCCCATGAGGCATGTCTCTCTCCAGCTGTTTGATATTGTTTGTAAGGTATGGTCACATCTGAATCATGATGAGGGTAGAAGGCACGGTCACTCGCAACCAAAGTTGTGCAGGATTCAACGACAAAATTGTTTGTGCCACGATACTTTCTACCGTTGACCCCATTGGGTCTGTGAAAAGGGGCGCTGTGTTTGTCAGGACTGTGGTCCTTTACCGTGTTGGTGCAAACAGCTGAACAGAATGGACAAGTGACCCAGCAGCAGTTACACAGCTGGTCAATCAGGATCTGATCAGGCTGCAGCCTGTATTTCTTGATCTCATCAGGTGAGAGATCTCCCATCATCTCCTTGTTGGATGTGAGACCTGTTTCTATCTGCTCTTCAAGAAAGTCAAAATTGTCTATGTCACTGAAACCTTCACAACTAATACTCAATTTAACCTTATGCTGAGTCAGCCTGGAAAATTCTTTCACCCACATCTCAATGTTTCCTCTCTGTGTTTTTACTGCTTTTGTCGCATCGTGCAAAGCTTTTATCAGAAGCTCTGTGATGTTTTCAACATTCCTCCTGGCAATATTTTGTACCTTATCTCTATTGTCTTTGATGTATTTCTTTACTTCTTTTCTAATGAATGTCTCCATATATTTCTTCGGTGTATCGATGTAGGTCATGAAACCAACAAAGTCTTCATTCTCAGCCAACAATTTCAGCATGTGCTTCTCCAGGTTCGTCCTGTTCCCATTGAACACTGGATGGTTACATCTCATCTCATCAGCTAGATTTGTGGCTGAGTCGATACAGGAGGCCTCGATGGTGGAATCCTTCAGTTGGTCACAGATCAATCCTCCAAAGACCACAGATGATGAGCTGTCTTTGCAGAAGGCTTTGAAAGCTTTAAAGAATTGTGATTTCTTGCTATCAGCATAAATGGATACATCGTTGTTGTGTTTGAATTTTTTGTGGGAGTCTTCGAGCCAGCTCTTTAATCTGTCACATACATACAAAACCAGCTTAATAATAAACTCTTTGTTCAGAGTGAATTTCTTCCCAGAGTGAAAGGCTTCCACTGCTTTTATTACATTTTTGCCTACTTCTTGCAAGTATGTAATATTATAGCCTGTTATTGCCACTTGTTTGGCTTGTATTGTTGTGAGAGCCTCTTCTTCAACGGCACTGATCAAGTCTCTGATCAGTTTCTGTTCCTCATTAGAAAGACCTCCTCCCATGAAAAGTTGTTTAGCCCGTTTATAACCTTGCTGTACATAATTTAATTGGCCTTCGTCTTGATTATTGTGCTTTCTAGTCACATAACAGCTGTAATTTCCAGCCTCTGGGATTTTGTTGTAACTGCTGCTGGTCTTTTTTTGATTAATCATTTGCCATTCAAAACCGAGCTCCATCAGAACGTCTGTTACATCTTCTGCTATGTTGATATTGGCAATCGGTTTTATGTGTGCTGTTAGTTCTGAAATCCATTCAGTCCAAAGAGAGTTAAAGTGTTTCTGTAGTTCCTCTTCATCTTTGTCCTTTAACGTCACAGCGAGCTCTTTGCTCTTCTGTAGCAGTTTTTCTCAAGCTCTGTCTTCCTTTCATCAAGTTTTTTACAAGCTTCTTTCTGTTGGATAACAGCATTTAATTTTTTAGCAACTTGCTCCACCATTCCATCAAGAAACTCTTTGATTTTGGTCTCAAACCGGCTTCGCCACTGAGCCAGTACTTCACTGTCTCCATCCTTGTCAAAATAATCTGTCATACTTTTTGTTATTTTTTCACATGCTTCGTTGAGTTGGTTATGAAGATCATGGTGACTGATTTTGTCAACTGTTCCATTTTCAATTTTGACGTAAAGCTGGTTTTCAACAGCCAACATCTTGTTTCTCAGGGTCCAGGTCCAGTTCCCATACGCTACCTCAAGTCTTCTGTACACTGATATTTCATAAGTGTTCTTGAAGCTGAAAACAAAGTTTTCATTCAACAGAGCATTCCACAGGTCCTGAACTTTGCTTTTGAACTGTGATAAAGTAATCCCAGTGGACTGTGAAGCTTTAGAGATGATAAAGTTCTTCAGATCTTGGATGCTTTCACTGTAACCTGGATTGGGAGGAGCCATGGGTGGGCTTCCCTCCCACAACTGGGCAAAGTATTTGACATCTTCCTGCACATTAAATGAAATGACTCTACTGAAGCTTTGAGCGTCATAAACCTCCTCTTCTGCAGCTAGTTGAACCATCTTGTCCAGTTTTTCTTGCAGACGTCGCCTTCCCTCCATGCTCTTTTCTGCAGCTGCTACATCTGCAACATTCTGGTGAACAAACACACAGCTGGGAGAAAGTTTAACGACCTTCATCCTCATGAAAGCCTGGACGACAATTTGCAAAACATCTTGCATCTCAGAGGGGTTCTCTCCAAAGACGTTGATCAGTGTCATGTTTCCCAGACCTACGACAAATGTGGCCAGTTCATTGTCACGATGAAGAGTACTATCACCTGCTAGCTCAAGAGCACGAAGTCCTTCAGTGTCCACCACCAGAACATAATCAAACTTCAGGAGGTCCCTCAGCTCGTCTGACACTTTGAGCAGCTGCATAAATGCACCTTTTGTGCATCTGCCAACACTCACTGCAAACTGTAATCCAAACATGGCATTCAGCATTGTTGATTTTCCACTGCTCTGGATGCCTAAAACGGACAAAACAAAAACTCTCTTGTCACCCAGTTTTTGGATGACTTCTTCTAAAAGTCTTGGGATCCATGTTATAGGCACATGACCTGCATCACCATCCATCAGCTCGATTGGGTGCCCTGATATCATCAGCTCTGCAGCCAGTTCAGGGTACTGGGACCAGTCTGTTTGTCCTGTCAGTGGTTGTTTCTGCAGAGATGCATGGGCTTCATAGATCTGACCCATTTCTCTATAGATGTGCTCCAAGCCGAACGTTGCTTTATGTAGTTTCTCTGATATTTGTTCAAGCTCCTGTTGCTTTGCTCTGAGCTGATCGGACTGCTCAGTTTTCTCTTTCAACATCAACACCTCTGACCATGTGCCATCATAGTTTGGAGAATTGAAGAGACATTCTCTGTGGTGAGGTCGTCTATGAAGAGCTGGGTCCATTTCAGGAAATACTCTTTCTCACTGGGCGTCAGAGATGAGATGCCTTCAACAAATACATTTACAAGTTCACCACAAAAATTCCTACATTGTTTTTTTCTAATTTCTTTCAGTTTCTGCTGCTTTTGGCTTTTATCCATCTCAGCTTGGTCTTTGAGGCGATACTGTTTCTTGTTTGTGTCACACCACTTCTGCCACATTTCACCTTGACAAGTGAGGAATTTCTCTTTAATCGCAGAAAATCACGTCCCTTGATTAAATCCATCACCTTCTGTGCAGCAGCTTTTCCCTTTTGGCAGGCTTCGTCTTCTTCATCCAGCCTGATTCCAGAGACCGTAGCCATGGACTCAAGCTGAAAGGAATCATGGGGTCCAGCTAGAATATTTTGAATGATTCTTTTCAACTCTTCAGAAACATTTGACTGGCCTCTGTCTTTCAGACCAATTGAATACTTCCCCTTGGTGAACTGAACAGTATTGGATTTCTCTTCAACAATAAGTAAAATTAGAGGCTTTGTAGACTTCATGAGGTCTTCGATAAAGTTTCTGTCACTTTCACTCCGAGCAGAGATGAGAACAACAGTGACTGAGGATTTTTCACTCAGTATGCTGCGCTGCTTTTCCAGAAGCCGAGCATCACCGTGAAGGTTACAGAAAGCAGTGCAGTCAGTGAACGCATCGTTGGATTTACCAGCAGGGCAGTACCAGGCAATCTCTGCTACTCCTTCCATCAAATGGCGAGTTTTGGTGCTTCCCTGGCAGTCTCTGTGGTAGAAGGTGTTATGACGGCTGCTGATCAAATTGTTTATCAGCTGAGACTTGGAGAGCGACAGTGAACCCAGGCGGAAAAATGACACCATGGGTGTCTTGGCGTTGCAGATTGGCACAGTCTTCAATGTGACAGTGTTTGAATTATCTTGGTTTCCTGTTGTTTCCTGTTTTCTTTATTTGTCTGAAAGTCCACAATGGACATTGGATATCCATCGTGACTGGGTCAGGAACAAGCAAAGGTAGGGCGTACTGACACTGGGATAATTTAGTTATTAGATTCTGCTTTAAAAAGCTGTCTGAGCAGTGAAAAAGTGCCATTTGTATGTCCATGGGATGCACACTTTGCTGTTTTGATTCACTACTGTCTGGCACACAAAGAAATGCAGCAAAAACATCTTTTTCTGCCTCAACAGTGCTGGACTGTGGAACAAGATCTGACTGTCCTGGATCTGGATCATCTTGTGTGATAGGAATATATCTGGCTGTGTAGTCTAACAACATCAACCTCTGTGTGAAAACATAAGAACAACATCCTTCTCACATGCGCCAGGCTCCTGTTTCAGAGGTGGACGTATTTTAAGGAAGTCAGCAGGAGTCAGCTTCTGTCTGTACTTGTCTTGAAGGCAAAGTCTTCCCAGGAGACTGGAGAATTCAGCTTCTGGTGTCTTCATAGTAGACTCATCAGACGACTTGGGCAGCTGCTACAAATAAGCAGAGAATTGTGCATGTTGTGAAGCCCGAGGTAGCACAATACTGCAGAATGTGAATGAACTGTTCCTGTGTCTGAATTTAGAGGGTTTTTTTTTTTACCTTTCTCCTGGTTTCATCCATAGCTGGATGTAAAGAATCTGAAACATATTTAAAATGTGATTATTACAAAGTCAGAACGAGATGAGACAGGAACAGTTTAACGTGATGAACCATCTGAAGTCTGAACCTTTGTTGATACTGACTTTATTACCATGTAATACATGTGTAACAGTGACCTTTGCAGGAGATTCAAGCCACAGCTTATTTTCAAGACTCAACGAACGTTTGATTTACCTTAATGGGAAAGTGTCTCAATATTAACAGTCCAACCTGATTGTTGCTGTCCAAAATGGTGGATTTTCTGGCACCTCTCTTAAAAAGTTGCAGTGAAATTTGAGATTCTTTTTAGATTAGTTTTAATTACATTGCTGGAGGGATTGTTTTTGCTGCTCAATGCAACTGAGTAATTCACACTTATTATCTCTCTCTCTCTCTCTCTCTCTCTCTCTCTCTCTCTCTCTTGAACTTACCTTGTTGATTTCCCTGGAACTCTGAGGACTTGATCTTGTCTTCTTCATGGGCTCCCTCACACTTGGGTCGGGTGTAACAGCTGGGATTATTTTCTTGGACCATGACGTCTACCTTTTCCAACAGTGTCACCATTTCTGTTGGTCTGTCATACCTTTTTTGCATGTGTGGTATCTTTTGTCATTAAAACTATCGTCTCTTTTCAGGTTTGTCAACGCACTTTTACATTGTTCATCAGACTCGTGAGTCACAACTGTCAGCAAATATGGCAACGATTCCTCTCCAAAAGCTTTCTCTAACCACTGACGTCCTGCTCTATAAGAGCTTTCATGATGACTGTTGGACACCAGTAAAATAAAGGCATGAACGCCTTTATTCAACTGACACGTTTCACTGTTTTGGTGACCGAGCAGATTAATGACTGAGATGTGACGACCACATAAGTCGTACAGTCTCTCTGAAATCTGCTCCACATTTGCTTGCTTGTCATGGTCAAATAAGATGTTTTGTGATCCTGTTTTCATGGAATTGGTGTCACCAACTAACACAAGTGTGAGTTCAGCTGCCACTGAAACAAAATACACAGAGAACTTTGATCTTAATATACAGAAGAAAAATAAAATAAACTTAATAAATCTCAACTTTATATATTGACTTCAATACTTTTACTATTTCATCACTACACTGATGTAACTGAGGTGTACAATAGTTTTTAAAACTTCAAAAATTACCTTTGTCACTTGAAGACATCTTGATTTTAGAATCCCATAAGTCCTGGAGCACCAGTGGGTCACCTCCTGTAAAATACAAGTTAACCTTTAAACAAAATTGACTTGTAACGCTCTGGTAAAGACCAGAATGTGGAGAGAAATGGTTCAAAACAGGTGAGAGGAAACACTGGATTTTGGGGAGGGAGAGCCTAAATACACAATAAAAGGTTCAGAAAAAGATGGGAAGTGGATCCACGTAAAGCTCAGTTCAACCGTTTCCCAGTTGGCTGTGGTTCTGGATGTCATTTATAGGCAGATCATGACAGTCAATTCAGTCTCATGAGAGATAGTTCAAGAACTATTTTTCAAAGTTAATAACACATCAGACTATAAAAAAATAAACTGAACAGAGTAGATTATTCAGCATTTGATCAGCAGCACTTAACGGCATTATTTGCACATTCAAATTCTGCCTCTGGGACACACATTTTATTAAAAAATAACTTCATTATATTGTTAGCTTTACTTTTGTAAATGAAAACTGTTAATTTTTTTTATTGTTGCAGGGTCACTGTCACTAATTTTTCAGTCTGCCACAGATCACCTCGACAAAGAAGGAATTTGTCTTTAATCTCAGAAACATCATGTTCCTTGATTAAATCCATCACCTTCTTTGCAGAAGCTTTTCCCTTTTTGCAGACTTCATCCGACCTGATTCCAGAGACCTCACCCATGGACTCAAGCTGAAAGGAATCATGGGGCCTCTGTCTTTCAGAGTAATTCTATACTTCCCCTTGGTGAACTCAACAGCATTAGATTTCTCTTCAAGAATAAGTAAAATTAGGGGTTTTGGAGGCTTCACAAGGTCTTTTTTATGTAGGCTGATAAACTATGTTTTTTATATCTTCCTCACCTGCCTTTGACCACACATATTATATAGAAAACAGTAAATCTCTACAATCAATCTCTTTTCATCTTTTCCAATTGATGCCATTCTTGCTCTTTAGGATTTCAAACAAATTCTGATCATTCAAGACTAGTTAACCTAGTTAAGATAGTCAGATAAGCAGAAAGCCCATGTTGTCACATAAAAGTTTCCACGTCTCCAAGGTGAAGCCGGTCGCTGAGTCGGATCTGGTCCCTCCCTCGTGTTGTGGATGGGGGGCCTGCCGACACAGTCCGGAGCATCCTGGACGTCCGTCACCGAGGACGAGAGTTCCAGTTCCTGGTCGACTGGGAGGGGTACGCGATCGTGGGTCCCCCGCCGTTTCATACTGGACAACAGCCTCCTCCGAGACTTCTACTGCGCCCACCCGGATAAGCCTGGGAGGGGGCGCCTACCCAGCCAGCCCAGCCCAGCCCAGCCCAGCTCGTTTGAGGTCTCCACGCCGCCCTGCTGGACTAGAGAACGCGCAGGACTTGACTCCTGTGTTGGGTCCGCTCTGGAGCTCTTTGTGCGCCCCGGAAGACTGGACGAGTGCTTCCCTGCGGTCCAGGAGGATTGCCAGTTTGATTTTGTTAAATAAAGACTCGTTTTTGGATTTTATCACTGCGTTTTGCCTGCTTTCGGGTCCTGTAAAAACCGAAACCTTAACACTTTTTCATCCATCCAAAAAGACTTTAAGATAACATGAAGTTAGTCTGTTGAATGACAGTACCCCCTTCTCTATCGTGTGCCTTCAGCACCGATTAAACTCAGATGGTGATTATTTTATATGTACAACTTTAGTGACTTTAGTGGGAAGCTAAGCAGGGTCGGGCATGCTTCCGTTGGGAAATGTATTGCGTCACTTCCTGTTTTCTCAACGTTCGTGGGTGCGCCGTGTGTTGGTTTCACTTTTATTTAAACTTCTTTAAAATTGAATACTCGGGAAATTCTAATCACTCGATAACAAGGAGAAATAATCCATATTAAACAAATACAGGACTCCGCCGATTATTAGCACTAGCATGGCCTCACAGTCACAAACGCAACTGTAGAATATAATTACGATTTATGTATATTTCTTTTACAATCAACGATAGAATAAACTGTTTGACTAGTTGCTAGCAAGTGCGAAGTCAAATTCCAAGCATGCACTAATACAAAAATATTAACTGTTTACCTTAAATTGGTTATTTGCCCGCGATTAACACCCCTGAATCGGTCGAAGCAAAATGTAATTAATGATATGTCTGCTCTAGTAGGAATTATATTTACTTTCTGTATCCACTGACAGTTCCTAATATTCTCCTACGTCACTTCCTGAAACATAGCGGGAGTTTTCTGTAAGAAAACTACAAGTATTGACAAACTCATGAAGGTTTTTATTTTTTTAAAGAAACAAGTTTGGTTTGTAACAGTTCAGTAATAAATTTGTAAGTATTCTAGCAGACTTTAAAAAATTATTTTCTTTCATTATTTTGTCAACATTTGATGTAGTTCCATATACATATATATTTCCTCTAGGTGGTTACAAGCAGGAAAAACGTTAATGTTACGAAATAATGTTTATGATGAATGTTCAGAAATTGTGTCCTTTTCGACCGATTCGACTGTTTTGTTACGTTTTAATACCGGAAGTAAAGGGCGTGGCCTTGGAGTTGAGGAACAGTTTACCGTATTGACCACAAGAGGGGAGACATTGGACATTAATCAAAGATAAAGAACAACTCAATGCAAATGTAACAAAGTTTTTGCAACAAAATAGCATCCACGGGTAAACAGGCGACATTTTTACAGCGTTTTCTGTGTTAATCATTATCAGATCAACTGATTGGCAGGAAAATAACAATGATTGTATAGTGTTGTTCTGAAATAAATGATCCAATTAACTGTCTTAAGGAAAGAAAGATGCATAGAATCTCTTCAGAGGAGCTTGTTCCTCCCCCTATATAGTGAGAAAAACATCAGTCTCAAAAGTACAATATTGCTGTCTAGGACATATTGCTGCTGCCATCAACTACTTCCATATCTCCAGAGGTCCAAACCACACCCAAAATGAGCATGGTACAGTATTTGTAAAAATATATAATAATTATACCGTTGTTTTTTAAAATTGCTTATAGATGTATTTTTCTCATGTCTGCTTGATGCTTGACTGTTTATGACTTCGTTTGAGCTTATAAAACAATGTTGGTAAAACAAACGTTAATATCTATGTCTACAGCAACTTGAATTAAAGGATGTGATTCTGAGAACTGGAGATCAGCTGAAGATTAAGGGGTTTGTTTTGCATGATGCAGACAGGTAAAACAAACACACCTAGTATACTTTCATAGATATATTTCCAACACTTTAATGATCTAATTTGGGATCAAACCAGGTTCCATATTGACCTTGGCAATGATGCAAATGACCTGGCACTCCATTTTAACCCTTGTTTCCATGACAACGCTGATGGATCTGTGTGAAAAGAATTATTGTTGTTATTACTATTATCGTTTCAATGCTATAGTAAGTATAGTAAGTAGATTTAGAATGTTTAATTAAAAGGAATGTATGAGTGTTTGGATCAAGTATTGAAGCTGAGAGGTACCATGTTCAAGGACACGAGGAAGTCGTAGAGATAGGAGGAGAAGGAATCATGAGGTCAGATTGACATAAATCTTGTGTGCACCAAATAAAAGAGGAGAGCGAGCAGCAAACGGACGGAGTTGAGAGAGGAAGCTTGAACTGCTCGTCAGCTCTCTTGCAAGGCCTCCTGTTGTTTGCGTGGTTGATCTGAGTCTAGTGAACGAACAGCGCGGGTGACCAAAACTTCGCCCTCACAATCTGTTCTGGTTTTTAACTCAAAGACAGCTGGGTGTTGGGGTGAAGAGAGACGCGAAATACCCAACCTCTTACACAGAGGCAAGGAAGTCAAGGTAAGAGAGATTTGTTGAGAATTGTTGTCATGTTTTGTCCTAAAAGCTGCCACAGTTTATAGAAAGAAATGCAGACCTATTCCCTCAATCACATAGTGATAACCAGCCTGGAGCAGGACCTCATTTCATTCTAATTTATTCTGTTTCTTCTTCTTCAGATTGTGTTGAAGCTGGCTGGAGATGTGTTGAAGTGGAAATTCCCGATGACCATGAATTCAAGTTTCCAAACCAGGAGAGTGTTGATGTCATCAGTTACATCAGGATTGGTGGAGACTTCAAACTGACATCTTTTAAGATCTGCTAAGAGATACTTACATGGTCAGACTCTTCCACTGGAGGGCAATAATCACTAACAGGATTTAGATGGTTACAGTTCCATAAAATATTCACAAGGACAGAGAAACATAAACCATTTAAATCTCAGATCGTTGTGTGTTTCCTTTTTAAGCCAAGTAGTTGATCAAAAAGGAGCTAAATAGGACAAGAAAAAAATACAATGACATTGTAGGTTCGATTTTACAGGGTCTGTCAAATTTGAACCAAGCTGAGTTCTGATTTTGATCACTGAATATTTACTCATACACAAATGTGTATGTGTATTTTTTACCAGTGGATCCGAGCAGGTTGAAATTTGAGCTGACTAAAAATACATTTAACTCATCAGTTTATCAAAAGCTGAGACCTTAGCTAAAACCCCTTCAATCAGAACTAAAAGAGTCAAAAAGGAGTTGGTGGCAGCATCTTGTGGGTCCGTTCAAATCTGTGTCCAGCCATGCTCGATGCTTGATGTTTGCAGGAGGCTGGTGGTGTAGAGGCCTTGCTGAAGGACATCAGTGCTGAACTGTTCACTTTCATTTCCATCCATCCCCAATCCAATAAAATAGGGAAGAAATGTAAAAAAAGCACAATCCCTGATTAATCTGACAGCTCTTATATCAACAGAAAATGTGTGTAAAAAAGAAATCAATCAACACTTGAATTATTCTGTAATATATTTATTATTGAAAATGTTCCTAATTTTACAGCCTTTAAACTGTTGAGGATAATAATGAGGATAATATTTCATCCTGCCCACTTTGATCCTCACCTGCAGGTGAAGCCAACATGTTGGAATTATTAACATGATGATTAACATTTACTGATGACAGCAAGTGACTTTATAGTTCTGAATACAACTGAACACAAAAACAAGTGTAAAACTAGAAAAAACAGATTTCTAAGATCCTTCCAATTTGATGAAAGATGAGAACAAAAACTAACACAAAGGTGATTATTTAATTTAAGCACAATTGCAAACTAGATTTAAAGTCCAGCAAATCAAAAGAGAGGAATCTCTTATCTTTCTTTAATGAAGCCAAAACATTTTGCCTTTTCATTCAAAGCAAAATATCATACATGAATTTTGAAACTCAACATTTTCGAATCATTTTGTCACATCCTGTCACTCAATTTACATCCAATTTTTATAGAATTTACATAGAATTTTTTCAAGACATCGTCATAGCAACACTTCTAAAGCAGGCTTTATATGAAGAATGTATACTGCTGTAAAGGGAAACAAAAGTATTTTGTCAGCAGTTTTCTCTTCCCTTCCACTCTGCATCAAAAGACTGGAGAATAGCTTCATGCTCAGCGTTGCTGTTGCTCCACGATTTCAACCAACCCTCCAGTTCTCCACCATAGGCTTGTGTTTGAGGCTACAGTTCATCCAGACTTTTGATGGCATCTTCTTTCTTAATTTCTCCCCAGTTATTGGGGATTTCTCCTTTCCTAGTGAAACGTAAGTCGTAGTGATTCTCAAGCTCCTTTTGAAATCGATAGGTGAACCATTTCCAAAAAGGCAGCAATGATCCATCAGAAGTAATCTCCCATGAGGCATATCTCTCTCCAGCTGTTTGATATTGTTTGTAAGGTATGGTCACATCTGAATCATGATGAGGGGTAGAAGGCACGGTCACTCGCAACCAAAGTTGTGCAGGATTCAACGACAAAAATTTTTGTGCCACGATACCTTCTACCGTTGACCCCATTGGGTCTGTGAAAAGGGGCGCTGTGTTTGTCAGGACTGTGGTCCTTTACCGTGTTGGTGCAAACAGCTGAACAGAATGGACAAGTGACCCAGCAGCAGTTACACAGCTGGTCAATCAGGATCTGATCAGGCTGCAGCCTGTATTTCTTGATGTCATCAGGTGAGAGATCTCCCATCATCTCCTTGTTGGATGTGAGACCTGTTTTATCTGCTCTTCAAGAAAGTCAAATTGTCAATGTCACTGAAACCTTCACAACTAATACTCAATTTAACCTTATGCTCAGTCAGCCTGGAAAATTCTTTCACCCACATCTCAATGTTTCCTCTCTGTGTTTTTACTGCTTTTGTTGCATCGTGCAAAGCTTTTATCAGAAGCTTTGTGATGTTTTCAACATTCCTCCTGAGAATATTTTGTACCTTATCTCTCTTGACTTTGATGTATTTCTCTACTTCTTTTCCAATGAATGTCTTCATATATTTCTTCGGTGTATGGATGTAGGTCATGAAACCATCAAAGTCTTCATCCTCAGCCAACAATTTCATCATGTGCTTCTCCAGGTTCCTCCTGTTCCCATTGAACACTGGATGGTTACATCTCATCTCATCAGCTAGATTTGTGGCTGAGTCGATACAGGAGGCCTCGATGGTGGAACCCTTCAGTTGGTCACAGATCAATCCTCCAAAGACCACAGATGATGAGCTGTCTTTGCAGAAGGCTTTGAAAGCTTTAGAGAATTGTGGTTTCTTGCTTTCAGCATAAATGTATACATCGTTGTTGTGTTTGAATTCTTTGTGGGAGTCTTCGAGCCAGCTCTTTAATCTGTCACATACATACAAAACCAGCTCAATACTAAACTCTTTGTTCAGAGTGAATTTCTTCCCAGAGTCAAGGCTTCCACTGCTTTTATTACATTTTTGCCTACTTCATGCAAGTATGTAATATTATAGCCTGTTATTGCCACTTGTTTGGCTTGTATTGTTGTGAGAGCCTCTTCTTCAACGGCACTGATCAAGTCTCTGATCAGTTTCTGTTCCTCATTAGAAAGACCTCCGCTGATACATTGTTTAACCCATTCATAACTTTCTGTACAAATTTAGTTACTTGGCGTTTGTCTTGATTATTGTGCTTTCTAGTCACATAACAGCTGTAATTTCCAGCCTCTGGGATTTTTTTGTAACTGCCGCTGGTCTTTTTTGATCAATCATTTTCCATTCAAAACCGAGCTCCATCAGAACGACTGTTACATCGTCTGCTATGTTGATATTGGCAATCGTTTTTATGTGTGCTGTTAGTTCTGAAATCCATTCAGTCCAAAGAGAGTTAAAGTGTTTCTGAAGTTCCTCTTCATCTTTGTCCTTCAACGTCAGAGCGAGCTCTTTGCTCTTCTGTAGCAGGTTTTTCTCAAGCTCTGTCTTCCTTTCATCAAGTTTTTTACAAGCTTCTTTCTGTTGGATAACAGCATTTAATTTTTTTGCAACTTGCTCCACCATTCCATCAAGAAACTCTTTGATTTTGGTCTCAAACCGGCTTCGCCACTGAGCCAGTACTTCACTGTCTCCATCCTTGTCAAAATAATCTGTCAGACTTTTGTTATTTTTCCCATGCTTTGCTTCATGAGTTGGTTATGAAGATCATGGTCACTGATTTTGTCAACTGTTCCATTTTCAATTTTAACATAAAGCTGGTTTTCAACATCCAACATCTTGTTTCTCAGGGTCCAGGTCCAGTTCCCATACGCTACCTCAAGTTTTCTGTACACTGATATTTCATAAGTGTTCTTGAAGCTGAAAACAAAGTTTTCATTCAACAGAGCATTCCACAGGTCCTGAACTTTGCTTTTGAACTGTGATAAAGTAATCCCAGTGGACTGTGAAGCTCTAGAGATGATAAAGTTCTTCAGATCTTGGATGCTTTCACTGTAACCTGGATTGGGAGGAGCCATGGGTGGGCTTCCCTCCCACAACTGGGCAAAGTATTTGACATCTTCATGCACATTAAATGAAATGACACTACTGAAGCTTTGAGCGTCATAAACCTCCTCTTCTGCAGCTAGTTGAACCATCTTGTCCAGTTTTTCTTGCAGACGTCGCCTTCCCTCCATGCTCTTTTCTGCAGCTGCTACATCTGCAACATTCTGGTGAACAAACACACAGCTGGGAGAAAGTTTAACGACCTTCATCCTCATGAAAGCCTGGATGACAATTTCCAAAACATCTTGCATCTCAGAGGGGTTCTCTCCAAAGACGTTGATCAGTGTCATGTTTCCCAGACCTACGACAAATGTGGCCAGTTCATTGTCACGATGAAGAGTACTATCACCTGCTAGCTCAAGAGCACGAAGTCCTTCAGTGTCCACCACCAGAACATAATCAAACTTCAGGAGGTCCCTCATCTCGTCTGACACTTTGAGCAGCTGCATAAATGCACCTTTTGTGCATCTGCCAGCACTCACTGCAAACTGTAATCCAAACATGGCATTCAGCATTGTTGATTTTCCACTGCTCTGGATGCCTAAAACGGACAAAACAAAAAAACTCTTGTCACCCAGTTTTTGGATGACTTCTTCTAAAAGTCTTGGGATCCATGTTATAGGCACATGACCTGCATCACCATCCATCAGCTCGATTGGGTGCCCTGATATCATCAGCTCTGCAGCCAGTTCAGGGTACTGGGACCAGTCTGTTTGTCCTGTCAGTGGTTGTTTCTGCAGAGATGCATGGGCTTCATAGATCTGACCCATTTCTCTATAGATGTGCTCCAAGCCGAACGTTGCTTTATGTAGTTTCTCTGATATTTGTTCAAGCTCCTGTTGCTTTGCTCTGAGCTGATCGGACTGCTCAGTTTTCTCTTTCAACATCAACACCTCTGACCATGTGCCATCATAGTTTTGGAGAATTGAAGAGACATTCTCTGTGGTGAGGTCGTCTATGAAGAGCTGGGTCCATTTCAGGAAATACTCTTTCTCACTGGGTGTCAGAGATGAGATGCCTTCAACAAATACATTTACAAGTTCACAAAAATTCCTACATTGTTTTTTTCTAATTTCTTTCAGTTTCTGCTGCTTTTGGCTTTTATCCATCTCAGCTTGGTCTTTGAGGCGATACTGTTTCTTGTTTGTGTCACACCACTTCTGCCACGTTTCACCTTGACAAGTGAGGAATTTCTCTTTAATCGCAGAAACATCATGTCCCTTGATTAAATCCATCACCTTCTCTGCAGCAGCTTTTCCCTTTTGGCAGGCTTCGTCTTCTTCATCCAACCTGATTCCAGAGACCGTAGCCATGGACTCAAGCTGAAAGGAATCATGGGGTCCAGCTAGAATATTTTGAATGATTCTTTTCAACTCTTCAGAAACATTTGACTGGCCTCTGTCTTTCAGACCAATTGAATACTTCCCCTTGGTGAACTGAACAGTATTGGATTTCTCTTCAACAATGAGTAAAATTAGAGGCTTTGTAGACTTCATGAGGTCTTCGATAAACTTTCTGTCACTTTCACTCCGAGCAGAGATGAGAACAACAGTGACTGAGGATTTTTCACTCAGTATGCTGCGCTGCTTTTCCAGAAGCCGAGCATCACCGTGAAGGTTACAGAAAGCAGTGCAGTCAGTGAACGCATCGTTGGATTTACCAGCAGGGCAGTACCAGGCAATCTCTGCTACTCCTTCCATCAAATGGCGAGTTTTGGTGCTTCCCTGGCAGTCTCTGTGGTAGAAGGTGTTATGACGGCTGCTGATCAAATTGTTTATCAGCTGAGACTTGGAGAGCGACAGTGAACCCAGGCGGAAAAATGATACCATGGGTGTCTTGGCGTTGCAGATTGGCACAGTCTTCAATGTGACAGTGTTTGAATTATCTTGGTTTCCTGTTGTTTTCCATGTTTTCTTTATTTGTCTGAAAGTCCACAATGGACATTGGATATCCATCGTGACTGGGTCAGGAACAAGCAAAGGTAGGGCGTACTGACACTGGGATAATTTAGTTATTAGATTCTGCTTTAAAAAGCTGTCTGAGCAGTGAAAAAGTGCCATTTGTATGTCCATGGGATGCACACTTTGCTGTTTTGACTCACTACTGTCTGGCACACAAAGAAATGCAGCAAAAACATCTTTTTCTGCCTCAACAGTGCTGGACTGTGGAACAAGATCTGACTGTCCTGGATCTGGATCATCTTGTGTGATAGGAATATATCTGGCTGTGTAGTCTAACAACATCAACTTCTGTGAAAACATAAGAACAACATCCTTCTCACATGTGCCAGGCTCCTGTTTCAGAGGTGGACGTATTTTAAGGAAGTCAGCAGGAGTCAGCTTCTGTCTGTACTTCTCTTGAAGGCAAAGTCTTCCCAGGAGACTGGAGAATTCAGCTTCTGGTGTCTTCATAGTAGACTCATCAGGCGACTTGAGCAACTGCTACAAATAAGCAGAGAATTGTGCATGTTGTGAAGCCCGAGGTAGCACAATACTGCAGAATGTGAATGAACTGTTCCTGTGTCTGAATTTAGAGGGTTTTTTTTTTTACCTTTCTCCTGGTTTCATCCATAGCTGGATGTAAAGAATCTGAAACATATTTAAAATGTGATTATGACAAAGTCAGAACGAGATGAGACAGGAACAGTTTAACGTGATGAACCATCTGAAGTCTGAACCTGTCTCAATATTAACAGTCCAACCTGATTGTTGCTGTCCAAAATGTTGGATTTCCTCTCTTAAAATGTTTCAGTGAAATTTGAGATTCTTTTTAGATTAGTTTTAATTACATTGCTGGAGGGATTGTTTTTGCTGCTCAATGTAACTGAGTAATTTACACTTATTTCATCTCTCTCTCTCTCTCTCTCTCTCTGTCAAACTTACCTTGTTGATTTCCCTGGAACTCTGAGGACTTGATCTTGTCTTCTTCATGGGCTCCCTCACACTTGGGTCGGGTGTAACAGCTGGGATTATTTTCTTGGACCATGACGTCTACCTTTTCCAACAGTGCCAAGATTTCTGTTTCGTCTGGCATACCTTTTTTGCATGTGTGGTATCTTTTGTCATTAAAACTATCGTCTCTTTTCAGGTTTGTCAACGCACTTTTACATTGTTCATCAGACTCGTGAGTCATAACTGTCAGCAAATATGGCAACGATTCCTCTCCAAAAGCTTTCTCTAACCACTGACGTCCTGCTCTATAAGAGCTTTCATGATGACTGTTGGACACCAGTAAAATAAAGGCATAAACGCCTTTATTCAACTGACACGTTTCACTGTTTTGGTGACCGAGCAGATTAATGACTGAGATGTGACGACCACATAAGTCGTACAGTCCCTCTGAAATCTGCTCCATGTCATGGTCAAATAAGATGTTTTGTGATCCTGTCTTCATGGAATTGGTGTCACCGACTAACACAAGTGTGAGTTCAGCTGCCACTGAAACAAAATACACAGAGAACTTTGATCTTAATATATGGAAGAAAAATAAAATAAACCTAATAAATCTCAACTTTATATATTGACTTCAATACTTTTACTATTTCATCACTACACTGATGTAACTGAGGTGTACAATAGTTTTTAAAACTTCAAAAATTACCTTCATCACTTGAAGACATCTTGATTTTAGAATCCCATAAGTCCAGGAGCACCAGTGGGTCACCTCCTGTAAAATACAAGTTAACCTTTAAACAAAATTGACTTGTAACGTTCTGGTAAAGACCAGAATGTGGAGAGAAATGGTTCAAAACAGGTGAGAGGAAAGACTGGATTTTGGGGAGGGAGAACCTAAATACACAATAAAAGGTTCGGAAAAAGATGGGAAGTGGATCCACGTAAAGCTCGGTTCAACCGTTTCCCAGTTGGCTGTAGTTCTGGATGTCATTTATAGGCAGATCATGACAGTCAATTCAGTCTCATGAGAGATAGCTCAAGAACTATTTTTCAAAGTTAATAACACGTCAGACTAATAAATAAATAAACTGAACAGAGTAGATTATTCAGCATTTGATCAGCAGCACTTAACGGCATTATTTGCACATTCAAATTCTGCCTCTGGGACACACATTTTATTAAAAAATAACTTTATTATATTGTTAGCTTTACTTTTGTAAATGAAAACTTTTTTTTTTTTATTGTTGCAGGGTCACTGTCACATGACAATTCTGATCATTCAAGACTAGTTAACCTAGTTAAGATAGTCAGATAAGCAGAAAGCCCATGTTGTCACATAAACGTTTCCACGTCTCCAAGGTGAAGCCGGTCGCTGAGTCGGATCTGGTCCCTCCCCCCCGTGTTGTGGATGGGGGGCCTGCCGACACAGTCCGGAGCATCCTGGACGTCCGTCACCGAGGACGAGAGTTCCAGTTCCTGGTCGACTGGGAGGGGTACGCGATCGTGGGTCCCCCGCCGTTTCATACTGGACAACAGCCTCCTCCGAGACTTCTACTGCGCCCACCCGGATAAGCCTGGGAGGGCGCCTGCCCTACCGTCGGAGAGTCTTGGTGTTTCCCCCACCCCACCCCAGCTCGTTTGAGGTCTCCACGCCGCCCTGCTGGACTAGAGAACGCGCAGGACTTGACTCCTGTGTTGGGTCCGCTCTGGAGCTCTTTGTGCGCCCCGGAAGACTGGACGAGTGCTTCCCTGCGGTCCAGGAGGATTGCCAGTTTGATTTTGTTAAATAAAGACTAGTTTTTGGACTTTTTATCACTGCGTTTTGCCTGCTTTAGGGTCCTGTAAAAACCGAAACCTTAACACTTTTTCATCCATCCAAAAAGACTTTAAGATAACATGAAGTTAGTCTGTTGAATGACAGTACCCCCCTTCTCTACCGTGTGCCTTCAGCACCGATTAAACTCAGATGGTGATTATTTTATATGTACAACTTTAGTGGGAAGCTAAGCAGGGTCGGGCCTGCTTCCGTTGGGTAACGTATTGCGTCACTTCCTGTTTTCTCAACGTTCGTGGGTGCGCCGTGTGTGTTGGTTTCACTTTTATTTAAACTTCTTTAAAATTGAATACTCGGGAAATTCTAATCACTTGATAACAAGGAGAAATAATCCATATTAAACAAATACAAGACTCCGCCGATTATTAGCACTAGCATGGCCTCACCGTCACAAACACAACTGTAGAATATAATTACTATTTATGTATATTTCTTTTACAATCAACGATAGAATAAACTCAATATAACTGAGTAATTCACACTTATTTCATCTCTCTCTCTCTCTCTCTGTCAAACTTACCTTGTTGATTTCCCTGGAACTCTGAGGACTTGATCTTGTCTTCTTCATGGGCTCCCTCACACTTGGGTCGGGTGTAACAGCTGGGATTATTTTCTTGGACCATGACGTCTACCTTTTCCAACAGTGCCAAGATTTCTGTTTTGTCTGTCATACCTTTTTTGCATGTGTGGTATCTTTTGTCATTAAAACTATCGTCTCTTTTCAGGTTTGTCAACGCACTTTTACATTGTTCATCAGACTCGTGAGTCACAACTGTCAGCAAATATGGCAACGATTCCTCTCCAAAAGCTTTCTCTAACCACTGACGTCCTGCTCTATAAGAGCTTTCATGATGACTGTTGGACACCAGTAAAATAAAGGCATAAACGCCTTTATTCAACTGACACGTTTCACTGTTTTGGTGACCGAGCAGATTAATGACTGAGATGTGACGACCACATAAGTCGTACAGTCCCTCTGAAATCTGCTCCATGTCATGGTCAAATAAGATGTTTTGTGATCCTGTCTTCATGGAATTGGTGTCACCGACTAACACAAGTGTGAGTTCAGCTGCCACTGAAACAAAATACACAGAGAACTTTGATCTTAATATATGGAAGAAAAATAAAATAAACCTAATAAATCTCAACTTTATATATTGACTTCAATACTTTTACTATTTCATCACTACACTGATGTAACTGAGGTGTACAATAGTTTTTAAAACTTCAAAAATTACCTTCATCACTTGAAGACATCTTGATTTTAGAATCCCATAAGTCCAGGAGCACCAGTGGGTCACCTCCTGTAAAATACAAGTTAACCTTTAAACAAAATTGACTTGTAACGTTCTGGTAAAGACCAGAATGTGGAGAGAAATGGTTCAAAACAGGTGAGAGGAAAGACTGGATTTTGGGGAGGGAGAGCCTAAATACACAATAAAAGGTTCGGAAAAAGATGGGAAGTGGATCCACGTAAAGCTCGGTTCAACCGTTTCCCAGTTGGCTGTGGTTCTGGATGTCATTTATAGGCAGATCATGACAGTCAATTCAGTCTCATGAGAGATAGTTCAAGAACTATTTTTCAAAGTTAATAACACGTCAGACTAATAAATAAATAAACTGAACAGAGTAGATTATTCAGCATTTGATCAGCAGCACTTAACGGCATTATTTGCACATTCAAATTCTGCCTCTGGGACACACATTTTATTAAAAAATAACTTTATTATATTGTTAGCTTTACTTTTGTAAATGAAAACTTTTTTTTTTTTATTGTTGCAGGGTCACTGTCACATGACAATTCTGATCATTCAAGACTAGTTAACCTAGTTAAGATAGTCAGATAAGCAGAAAGCCCATGTTGTCACATAAAAGTTTCCACGTCTCCAAGGTGAAGCCGGTCGCTGAGTCGGATCTGGTCCCTCCCCCCCGTGTTGTGGATGGGGGGCCTGCCGACACAGTCCGGAGCATCCTGGACGTCCGTCACCGAGGACGAGAGTTCCAGTTCCTGGTCGACTGGGAGGGGTACGCGATCGTGGGTCCCCCGCCGTTTCATACTGGACAACAGCCTCCTCCGAGACTTCTACTGCGCCCACCCGGATAAGCCTGGGAGGGCGGCTGCCCTACCGTCGGAGAGTTTTGGTGTTTCCCCCACCCCAGCCCAGCCCAGCCCAGCTCGTTTGAGGTCTCCACGCCGCCCTGCTGGACTAGAGAACGCGCAGGACTTGACTCCTGTGTTGGGTCCGCTCTGGAGCTCTTTGTGCGCCCCGGGAGACTGGACGAGTGCTTCCCTGCGGTCCAGGAGGATTGCCAGTTTGATTTTGTTAAATAAAGACTAGTTTTTGGACTTTTTATCACTGCGTTTTGCCTGCTTTCGAGTCCTGTAAAAACCGAAACCTTAACACTTTTTCATCCATCCAAAAAGACTTAAAGATAACATGAAGTTGGTCTGTTGAATGACAGTACCCCCCTTCTCTACCGTGTGCCTTCAGCACCGATTAAACTCAGATGGTGATTATTTTATATGTACAACTTTAGTGGGAAGCTAAGCAGGGTCGGGCCTGCTTCCGTTGGGAAACGTATTGCATCACTTCCTGTTTTTTCAACGTTCGTGGGTGCGCCGTGTGTTAGTTTCACTTTTATTTAAACTTCTTTAAAATTGAATACTCGGGAAATTCTAATCACTTGATAACAAGGAGAAATAATCCATATTAAACAAATACAAGACTCCGCCGATTATTAGCACTAGCATGGCCTCACCGTCACAAACACAACTATAGAATATAATTACTATTTATGTATATTTATTTTACAATCAACTATAGAATAAACTGTTTGACTAGCTGCTAGCAAGTGCGAAGTCAAATTCCAAGCATGCACTAATACAAAAATATTAACTGTTTACCTTAAATTGGTTATTTGCCCGCGATTAACACCCCTGAATCGGTCGAAGCAAAATGTAATGATATGTCTGCTCTAGTAGGAATTATATGTACTTTCTGTATCCACTGACAGTTCCTAATGTTCTCCAACGTCACTTCCTGAAACAAAGCGGGAGTTTTCTGTCAGAAAACTACAACAAGTATTGACAAACTCATGAAGGTTTTTATTTTTTTAAAGAAACAAGTTTGGTTTGTAACAGTTCAGTAATAAATTTGTAAATATTCTAGCAGACTTAAAAAAAAAATTCTTTCATTATTTTGTCAACATTTGATGTAGTTCCATATACATATATATTTCCTCTAGGTGGTTATAAGCAGGAAAAACGTTAATGTTACGAAATAATGTTTATGATGAATGTTCAAAAATTGTGTCCATTTCGACCGATTCGACTGTTTTGTTACGTTTTAATACCGGAAGTAAAGGGCGTGGCCTTGGAGTTGAGGAACAGTTTACCGTATTGACCACAAGAGGGGAGACATTGGACATTAATCAAAGATAAAGAACAACTCAATGCAAATGTAATAAAGTTTTTGCAATAAAATAGCATCCACGGGTAAACAGGCGACATTTTTTTACAGCGTTTTATGTGTTAATCATTATCAGATTAACTGTTTGGCAAGAAAATAACAAAGATTGTATAGTGTTGTTCTGAAATAAATGATCCAATTAACTGTCATATCGAAAGAAAGATGCATAGAATCTCTTCAGAGGAGCTGTTGTTCCTCCCCCTATATAGTGAGAAAAACATCAGTCTCAAAAGTACAATATTGCTTTCTAGGACGTATTGCTGCTGCCATCAACTGCTTCCATATCTCCAGAGGTCTGAACCACACCCAAAATGAGCATGGTACAGTATTTTTTTAAAAATATATAATAATTATACAGTTGTTTTTTAAAAAGTGGTTATAGATGTATTTTTCTCATGTCTGTTTGATGCTTGACTGTTTATGACTTCGTTTGAGCTTATAAAACAATGTTGGTAAAACAAACGTTAATATCTATGTCTACAGCAACTTGAATTAAAGGATGTGATGCTGAGAACTGGAGATCAGCTGAAGATTAAGGGGTTTGTTTTGCATGATGCAGACAGGTAAAACAAACACACCTAATATACTTTCATAGATATATTTCCAACACTTTAATGATCTAATTTGGGATCAAACCAGGTTCCATATTGACCTTGGCAATGATGCAAATGACCTGGCACTCCATTTTAACCCTCGTTTCCTTGACAACGCTGATGGATCTGTTCTGGTTTTTAACTCAAAGACAGCTGGGTGTTGGGGTGAAGAGAGAAGGGAAATACCCAACCCCTTACACAGAGGCAAGGAAGTCAAGGTAAGAGAGATTTGTTGAGAATTGTTGTCATGTTTTGTCCTAAAAGCTGCCACAGTTTATAGAAAGAAATGCAGACCTATTCCCTCAATCACATAGTGATAACCAGCCTGGAGCAGAACCTCATTTCATTCTAATTTATTCTGTTTTCTTCTTCTTCTTCAGATTGTGTTGAAGCTGGCTGGAGATGTGTTTGAAGTGGAAATTCCCGATGACCATGAATTCAAGTTTCCAAACCAGGAGAGTGTTGATGTCATCAGTTACATCAGGATTGGTGGAGACTTCAAACTGACATCTTTTAAGATCTGCTAAGAGATACTTACATGGTCAGACTCTTCCACTGGAGGGCAATAATCACTAACAGGATTTAGATGGTTACAGTTCCATAAAATATTCACAAGGACAGAGAAACATAAACCATTTAAATCTCAGATCGTTGTGTGTTTCCTTTTTTAAGCCAAGTAGTTAATCAAAAAGGAGCTAAATAGGAGAAAAAATGTTTGACATTGTAGGTTCGATTTTACAGGGTCTGTCAAATTTGAACCAAGCAGAGTTCTGCTTTTGATCACTGAATATTTGCTCATACACAAATGTGTATGTGTATTTTTTACCAGTGGATCCCGAGCAGGTTGAAATTTGAGCTGACTAAAAAATACATTTAACTCATCAGTTTATCAAAAGCTGAGACCTTAGCTAAACCCCTTCAATCAGAACTAAAAGAGTCAAAAAGGACGTTGGTAGCATCTTGTGGGTCCGTTCAAATCTGTGTCCAGCCATGCTCGATGCTTGATGTCTGCAGGAGGCTGGTGGTGTAGAGGCCTTGCTGAAGGACATCAGTGCTGAACTGTTCACTTTCATTTCCATCCATCCCCAATCCAATAAAATAGGGAAGAAATGTAAAAAAAGGACAATCCCTGATTAATCTGACAGCTCTTATATCAACAGAAAATGTGTGTAAAAAAGAAATCAATCAACACTTTAATTATTCTGTAATATATTTATTATTGAAAATGTTCCTAATTTTACAGCCTTTAAACTGTTGATGATAATAATGAGGATAATATTTCATCCTGCCCACTTTGATCCTCACCTGCAGGTGAAGCCAACATGTTGGAATTATTAACATGATGATTAACATTTACTGATGACAGCAAGTGACTTTATAGTTCTGAATACAACTGAACACAAAACAAGTGTAAAACTAGAAAAAACAGAATTCTAAGATCCTTCCCAATTTGATGAAAGATGAGAACAAAAACTAACACAAAGGTGATTATTTAATTTAAGCACAATTGCAAACTAGATTTAAAGTCCAGCAAATCAAAAGAGAGGAATCTCGTCTTTCTTTAATGAAGCCAAAACATTTTGCCTTTTCATTCAAAGCAAAACATCATACATGAATTTTGAAACTCAACATTTTCAAATCATTTTGTCACATCCTGTCACTCAATTTACATCCAATTTTTATAGAATTTACATAGAATTTTTTCAAGACATCGTCATAGCAACACTTCTAAAGCAGGCTTTATATGAAGAATGTATACTGCTGTAAAGGGAAACAAAAGTATTTTGTCAGCAGTTTTCTCTTCCCTTCCACTCTGCATCAAAAGACTGGAGAATAGCTTCATGCTCAGTGTTGCTGTTGCTCCAAGATTTCAACCAACCCTCCAGTTCTCCACCATAGGCTTGTGTTTGAGGCTACAGTTCATCCAGACTTTTGATGGCATCTTCTTTCTTAATTTCTCCCCAGTTATTGGGGATTTCTCCTTTCCCAGTGAAACGTAAGTCGAAGCGCTTCTCAAGCTCCTTTTGAAATCGATAGATGAACCATTTCCAAAAAGGCAGCAATGATCCATCAGAAGTAATCTCCCATGAGGCATATCTCTCTCCAGCTGTTTGATATTGTTTGTAAGGTATGGTCACATCTGAATCATGATGAGGGTAGAAGACCCAGTCACTCGCAACCAAAGTTGTGCAGGACTCAACGACGATATTATTTGTGCCACTAAACCTTCTACCGTTGACCCCAGTGGGTCTGTGAAAAGGGGCGCTGTGTTTGTCAGGACTGTGGTCCTTTAACGTGTTGGTGCAAACAGCTGAACAGAATGGACAAGTGACCCAGCAGCAGTTACACAGCTGGTCAATCAGGATCTGATCAGGCTGCAGCCTGTATTTCTTGATGTCATCAGGTGAGAGATCTCCCATCATCTCCTTGTTGGATGTGAGACCTGTTTCTATCTGCTCTTCAAGAAAGTCAAAATTGTCTATGTCACTGAAACCTTCACAACTAATACTCAATTTAACCTTATGCTCAGTCAGCCTGGAAAATTCTTTCACCCACATCTCAATGTTTCCTCTCTTTGTTTTTACTGCTTTTGTTGCACCGTGCAAAGCTTTTATCAGAAGCTTTGTGATGTTTTCAACATTCCTCTTGAGAATATTTTGTACCTCATCTCTATTGTCTTTGATGTATTTCTCTACTTCTTTTCCAATGAATGTCTCCATATATGTTTTCGGTTTACGGATACAGGTCATGAAACCAACAAAGTCTTCATTCTCAGCCAACAATTTCATCATGTGCTTCTCCAGGTTCGTCCTGTTCCCATTGAACACTGGATGGTTACATCTCATCTCATCAGCTAGATTTGTGGCTGAGTCGATACAGGAGGCCTCAATGGTGGAATCCTTCAGTTGGTCACAGATCAATCCTCCAAAGACCACAGATGATGAGCTGTCTTTGCAGAAGGCTTTGAAAGCTTTAAAGAATTGTGGTTTCTTGCTTTCAGCATAAATGGATACATCGTTGTGTTTGAATTTTTTGTGGGAGTCTTCGAGCCAGCTCTCTAATCTGTCACATACATACAAAACCAGCTCAATACTAAACTCTTTGTTCAGAGTGAATTTCTTCCCAGAGTCAAAGGCTTCCACTGCTTTTATTACATTTTTGCCTACTTCATGCAAGTATGTAATATTATAGCCTGTTATTGCCACTTGTTTGGCTTGTATTGTTGTGAGAGCCTCTTCTTCAACGGCACTGATCAAGTCTCTGATCAGTTTCTGTTCCTCATTAGAAAGACCTCCTCTCATGAAAAATTGTTTAGCCCATTCAAAACGTATCCGTGCATATTTTTTTGCTTCGCCTTCGTCTTGATTATTGTGGTTTTTAGTCAGATAACATCTGTAATTTCCAGCCTCTGGGATTCTTTGTAACTGCCGCTGGTCTTTGTTTGATGAATCATTTTCCATTCAAAACCGAGCTCCATCAGAACGACTGTTACATCGTCTGCCATGTTGATATTAGCAATCGTTTTTTTGCGTGCTGTTAGTTCTGAAATCCATTCAGTCCAAAGAGAGTTAAAGTGTTTCTGAAGTTCCTCTTATCTTTGTCCTTTAACGTCAGAGCGAGCTCTTTGCTCTTCTGTAGCATTTTTCTCAAGCTCTGTCTTCCTTTCATCAAGTTTTTTACAAGCTTCTTTCTGTTGGATAACAGCATTTAATTTTTTTTGCAACTTGCTCCACCATTCCATCAAGAAACTCTTTGATTTTGGTCTCAAACCGGCTTCGCCACTGAGCCAGTACTTCACTGTCTCCATCCTTGTCAAAATAATCTGTCATACTTTTTGTTATTTTTTCCCATGCTTCGTTGAGTTGGTTATGAAGATCAGGGTGACTGATTTTGTCAACTGTTCCATTTTCAATATTGACGTAAAGCTGGTTTTCAACAGCCAACATCTTGTTTCTCAGGGTCCAGGTCCAGTTCCCATACGCTACCTCAAGTCTTCTTGTACACTGATATTTCATAAGTGTTCTTGAAGCTGAAAACAAAGTTTTCATTCAACAGAGCATTCCACAGGTCCTGAACTTTGCTTTTGAACTGTGATAAAGTAATCCCAGTGGACTGTGAAGCTTTAGAGATGATAAAGTTCTTCAGATCTTGGATGCTTTCACTGTAACCTGGATTGGGAGGAGCCATGGGGGGCTTCCCTCCCACAACTGGGCAAAGTATTTGACATCTTCCTGCACATTAAATGAAATGACTCTACTGAAGCTTTGAGCGTCATAAACCTCCTCTTCTGCAGCTAGTTGAACCATCTTGTCCAGTTTTTCTTGCAGACGTCGCCTTCCCTCCATGCTCTTTTCTGCAGCTGCTACATCTGCAACATTCTGGTGAACAAACACACAGCTGGGAGAAAGTTTCACGACCTTCATCCTCATGAAAGCCTGGACGACAATTTGCAAAACATCTTGCATCTCAGAGGGGTTCTCTCCAAAGACGTTGATCAGTGTCATGTTTCCCAGACCTACGACAAATGTGGCCAGTTCATTGTCACGATGAAGAGTACTATCACCTGCTAGCTCAAGAGCACGAAGTCCTTCAGTGTCCACCACCAGAACATAATCAAACTTCAGGAGGTCCCTCATCTCGTCTGACACTTTGAGCAGCTGCATAAATGCACCTTTTGTGCATCTGCCAACACTCACTGCAAACTGTAATCCAAACATGGCATTCAGCATTGTTGATTTTCCACTGCTCTGGATGCCTAAAACGGACAAAACAAAAACTCTCTTGTCACCCAGTTTTTGGATGACTTCTTCTAAAAGTCTTGGGATCCATGTTATAGGCACATGACCTGCATCACCATCCATCAGCTCGATTGGGTGCCCTGATATCAATAGCTCTGCAGCCAGCTCAGGGTACTGGGACCAGTCTGTTTGTCCTGTCAGTGGTTGTTTCTGCAGAGATGCATGGGCTTCATAGATCTGACCCATTTCTCTATAGATGTGCTCCAAGCTGAACGTTGCTTTATCTAGTTTCTCTGATATTTGTTCAAGCTCCTGTTGCTTTGCTCTGAGCTGATCGGACTGCTCAGTTTTCTCTTTCAACATCAACACCTCTGACCATGTGCCATCATAGTTTTGGAGAATTGAAGAGACATTCTCTGTGGTGAGGTCGTCTATTAAGAGCTGGTCCATTTCAGGAAATATTCTTTCTCACTGGGCGTCAGAGATGAGATGCCTTCAACAAATACATTTACAAGTTTACCACAAAAATTCCTACATTGAATTTCTCTAATTTCTTTCAGTTTCTGCTGCTTTTGGCTTTTATCCATCTCAGCTTGGTCTTTGAGGCGATACTGTTTCTTGTTTGTGTCACACCACTTCTGCCACATTTCACCTTGACAAGTGAGGAATTTCTCTTTAATCGCAGAAACATCATGTCCCTTGATTAAATCCATCACCTTCTCTGCAGCAGCTTTTCCCTTTTGGCAGGCTTCGTCTTCTTCATCCAGCCTGATTCCAGAGACCGTAGCCATGGACTCAAGCTGAAAGGAATCATGGGGTCCAGCTAGAATATTTTGAATGATTCTTTTCAACTCTTCAGAAACATTTGACTGGCCTCTGTCTTTCAGACCAATTCTATACTTCCCCTTGGTGAACTGAACAGTATTGGATTTCTCTTCAACAATAAGTAAAATTAGAGGCTTTGTAGACTTCATGAGGTGTTCAATAAAGTTTCTGTCACTTTCACTCCGAGCAGAGATGAGAACAACAGTGACTGAGGATTTTTCACTCAGTATGATGCGCTGCTTTTCGAGACGCCGAGCATCACCGTGAAGGTTACAGAAAGCAGTGCAGTCAGTGAACGCATCGTTGGATTTACCAGCAGGGCAGTACCAGGCAATCTCTGCTACTCCTTCCATCAAATGGCGAGTTTTGGTGCTTCCCTGGCAGTCTCTGTGGTAGAAAGTGTTATGACGGCTGCTGATCAAATTGTTTATCAGCTGAGACTTGGAGAGCGACAGTGAACCCAGGCGGAAAAATGATACCATGGGTGTCTTGGCTTTGCAGATTGGCACAGTCTTCAATGTGACAGTGTTTGAATTATCTTGGTTTCCTGTGTGTTTTCCTGTTTTCTTGATTTGTCTGAAAGTCCACAATGGACATTGGATATCCATCGTGACTGGGTCAGGAACAAGCAAAGGTAGGGCGTACTGACACTGGGATAATTTAGTTATTAGATTCTGCTTTAAAAAGCTGTCTGAGCAGTGAAAAAGTGCCATTTGTATGTCCATGGGATGCACACTTTGCTGTTTTGATTCACTACTGTCTGGCATATAAAGAAATGCAGCAAAAACATCTTTTTCTGCCTCAACAGTGCTGGACTGTGGAACAAGATCTGACTGTCCTGGATCTGGATCATCTTGTGTGATAGGAATATATCTGGCTGTGTAGTCTAACAACATCAACTTCTGTGAAAACATAAGAACAACTTCCTTCTCACATGCGCCAGGCTCCTGTTTCAGAGGTGGACGTATTTTAAGGAAGTCAGCAGGAGTCAGCTTCTGTCTGTACTTGTCTTGAAGGCAAAGTCTTCCCAGGAGACTGGAGAATTCAGCTTCTCGTCTCTTCATAGTAGACTCATCAGACGACTTGGGCAGCTGCTACAAATAAGCAGAGAATTGTGCATGTTGTGAAGCCCGCGGTAGCACAATACTGCAGAATGTGAATGAACTGTTCCTGTGTCTGAATCTAGAGGTTTTTTTTTACCTTTCTCCTGGTTTCATCCATAGCTGGATGTAAGAATCTGAAACATATTTAAAATGTGATTATGACAACGTCTGAACGAGTTTGAAGTCTGAACCTTTGTTGATACTGACTTTATTACCATGTAATACATGTGTAACAGTGACCTTTGCAGGAGATTCAAACCACAGCTTATTTTCAAGGCTCAACGAACTTTTGATTTACCTTAATGGGAAAGTGTCACAATATTAACAGTCCAACCTGATTGTTGCTGTCCAAAATGTTGGATTTCCTCTCTTAAAATGTTGCAGTGGAATTTGAGATTCTTTTCAGATTAGTTTTAATTACATTGCTGGAGGATTGTTTTTGCTGTTCAATGTAACTGAGTAATTTACACTTATTTCATCTCTCTCTCTCTCTCTGTTGAACTTACCTTGTTGATTTCCCTGGAACTCTGAGGACTTGATCTTGTCTTCTTCATGGGCTCCCTCACACTTGGGTCGGGTGTAACAGCTGGGATTATTTTCTTGGACCATGACGTCTACCTTTTCCAACAGTGTCACCATTTCTCTTTGGTCTGTCATACCTTTTTTGCATGTGTGGTATCTTTTGTCATTAAAACTATTGTCTCTTTTCAGGTTTGTCAACGCACTTTTACATTGTTCATAAGACTCGTGAGTCACAACTGTCAGCAAATATGGCAACGATTCCTCTCCAAAAGCTTTCTCTAACCACTGACGTCCTGCTCTATAAGAGCTTTCATGATGACTGTTGGACACCAGTAAAATAAAGGCATGAACGCCTTTATTCAACTGACACGTTTCACTGTTTTGGTGACCGAGCAGATTAATGACTGAGATGTAACGACCACATAAGTCGTACAGTCCCTCTGAAATCTGCTCCACATTTGCTTGCTTGTCATGGTCAAATAAGATGTTTTGTGATCCTGTCTTCATGGAATTGGTGTCACCAACTAACACAAGTGTGAGTTCAGCTGCCACTGAAACAAAATACACAGAGAACTTTCATCTTAATATATAGTAAGAAAAATAAAATAAACGTAATAAATCTCAACTTTATATATTGACTTCAATACTTTTACTATTTTTACTACACTGATGTAACTGAGGTGTACAATAGTTTTTAAAACTTAAAAAATTACCTTCATCACTTGAAGACATCTTGATTTTAGAATCCCATAAGTCCTGGAGCACCAGTGGGTCACCTCCTGTAAAATACAAGTTAACCTTTAAACAAAATTGACTTTACGTTCTGGTAAAGACCAGAATGTGGAGAGAAATGGTTCAAAACAGGTGAGAGGAAACACTGGATTTTGGGGAGGGAGAGCCTAAATACACAATAAAAGGTTCAGAAAAAGATGGGAAGTGGATCCACGTAAAGCTCGGTTCAACCGTTTCCCAGTTGGCTGTGGTTCTGGATGTCATTTATAGGTAGATCATGACAGTCAATTCAGTCTCATGAGAGATAGTTCAAGAACTATTTTTCAAAGTTAATAACACATCAGACTTATAAATAAACTGAACAGAGTAGATTATTCAGCATTTGATCAGCAGCACTTAACGGCATTATTTGCACATTCAAATTCTGCCTCTGGGACACACATTTTATTAAAAAATAACTTCATTATATTGTTAGCTTTACTTTTGTAAATGAAAACTGTTAATTTTTTTATTGTTGCAGGGTCACTGTCACTAATTTTTCAGTCTGCCACAGATCACCTCGACAAAGAAGGAATTTGTCTTTAATCTCAGAAACATCATGTTCCTTGATTAAATCCATCACCTTCTTTGCAGAAGCTTTTCCCTTTTTGCAGATTTCATCTGACCAGATTCCAGAGACCTCACCCCTGGACTCAAGATGAAAGGAATCATGGGGTCTCTGTCTTTCAGAGTAATTCTATACTTCCCCTTGGTGAACTCAACAGCATTGGATTTCTCTTCAAGAATAAGTAAAATTAGGGGGTTTGGAGGCTTCACAAGGTCTTTTTTTAAGTAGGCTGATAAACTATGTTTTTTATATCTTCCTCACCTGCCTTTGACCACACATATTATATAGAAAACAGTAAATCTCTACAATCAATCTCTTTTCATCTTTTCCAATTTATGCCGTTCTTGCTCTTTAGGATTTCAAATTCGGATCATTCAAGACTAGTTTAGATAGTCAGATAAGCAGAAAGCCCATGTTGTCACATAAAAGTTTGAATAAATGATTGAAGATAGTTGGAATTTTGTGTGTGTAGCTCTTTACTCAGACCTCAAATTTAGAAGTCATTAATGGCATATTTGCATAATATCAATTTTGTTGTTTTCCTTTCATCCACTCAAAAAGACTTTAAGATAACATGAAGTTAGTCTGTTGAATGAGAGCACTCACCTTCTCTTTCGTGTGCCTTCAGCACCGATGAATCTCAGATGGTGATTATTTTATATGCACAACTTCAGTGCAAGGGTCACTGAAGTTGTGCATATAAAATAATCACCTAACCCTAACCCTGTGCACATTTAAAATGGTAAAAGTAAATGCCAGTCTGCTTTCTTGTAAACTAATTCTTCTTCTTCTTTTTTTTTTCTTCTTCTTCTTCTTATTATTATCCTAAAATAATCCTATTTATAGTTATACAACAACATAGTAACAGAAGCAATAGCAATAGTAATAATATTTTTAAAAAAGAGTTAATGTAAAGGATTAAATTAATTTGATTAGGGTCACATTGCAAAGGAGGCTGATCCGATGGATTAGGTTCTGCTGTTGCTTTACATGAGATCACACTGTGCATTTTAGCCATTCAGTGAACTCTTGTCTTTGCGTGAGCCACAAGTGAAAGTAAAATTCAGCTCCTTTTCTCTTAAAGCTTGTGACTCAGCAGACACGAGGACAGGTGATCATTATCCACTGACACAAGTCATAAAGCACGGGCAAACTCCAATTCACAATCTGGGTACAATGATCTTTTTGACACAGTTAAACACCTTGTGCATTTTACTTAGATACATTTTGCTGTATTACAGGTCAGAAAAAGTTTGTCATGATTGAAAATAAATCAGGCAATGCTGTTGTAACTCTACAAACAGTTTGCCTTTGAGACGTTTTTCGCATCTCCTCTTCTCAAACCACTGCCAGAGCCAGTTTGATTTTGCACGCCATTGTGATTTTTAGAAGCTGATCTTTAGTTCAATGATCCAGAACCCCTTCTGTAGGAGCAGCAATAAATTGCTGCTGTAAATCGGTAGACAGTCAAGGTTGTCGATCAGGTTCAATACCTTGGTGACGAGGGCTGAGATCTACTGAATCTGAGGTGTCCATAAGCCCCTGCTAGGGACCCTCCCCAGAAACATCCATCTTAAAATGTCCTGTCATGATCACAGATGTAGGGACTAGAAACAAATCAAGAAGGTATACCTGTCGCAATTAGCATATTTCAGTACGTCTGTCTACCTGCACACTATATACAGGGAACAAACCAAACACCTTTACCTCCTGACTGAGGTCATCATCTGCTGATGACACCCATTTGATAAGCGCAGCTCATCTACTTTCTGCTCAAATTAGAACTAAGCAAAAATGAGCAGAAGCCAAATACATGAGTACAAAAGGCTGATAACAATGAGGAGATTCTCAAAGATTCAGTCCACTGAGGTTATGCAATCGAGTAACCTTTACATTTGGCAAAAAAATAAGAAAATAAATAAGCAAGTGTGTTTCAGCTGAAATGTGACTGTCGGGTTTTTACTTTTTTTGTTTTTTAAAGAACTGTATAATGCTTTAATATTTAATCAAACCTGTATTTGTTGTGATATGTTTTCATGTAATATATGTATAGTTGTTGTGACTCCTACTCTGGCCCCACCTCCTCCTGGGCAATCAGCTCAACCACCACCACCTGGGCCCTCTCCTGCAGCTGCACCCGATCCGCCCAAACGACTCTGCACCCATAAAAGGCCCCTATGCACTCAGGCCAGTGCTTGATCTTACTGATGTTTTTGGCAACACGTCCCGTGGACCCAGCATCTCTCCAGGCTCCCCAGCGTCTCCCTGCGTCTTCCAGCAACTCCTCTACAACCTTCCTAGCCCCTCTTCCTCTGACCTCTTCCTCTTCCCCTTCCTCGGACGGATTTCTCCTATCCTCTGGACACTTGGACTCCCCCACAGACTCTCGCCCCTGGATCTCGAACTTGATTCGTCTGCCGCATCACGCACCTATAGTTTGTCTCGGCCTCTCTCATTTAGTTTCTTCCCTCCTGTTTTTTTTTTGCTTCATTAAACCTTTTGAGTTTACTTTTAATTCCCGTGTCTGTCTGCCTTCTTTGGGGTTCTGCCACACTTGACCGCCAGTCCTCTCGAGCGTAACAGAAAGATCAAGCCAAGATGAGTCAAGGTGGAACCCCGGGGCAGCCGGGCGGCCCTAGGACCCCCACGTTACCCTCCCCCCTCGAAAGAAGAGTGGAGGCCCACTCTGCCCAGCTCTCCTCCCTTCAGTCGGAGCTAACCAAGGCCTTCCCCACAATCCAGGGGGAGATTTCCGAGCTCCAGAGCTCCTCCCAGACCACCTCCAGTACCCTGTCCGCCCTCTCCAACCAGATGTCCGCCATGGCAACCGTTTTGGCTTCCATTATTCAGAAGCTAGGCAGCGACCCCGGTGGGGCTGCTCCATCAGAACCATCTCTCCCGCTTTCTCCCCGAGCCGAGCCCAACCTTGCCAGCCCCCGTGTGTTCGGCGGGGATTTCGACCTGGGCAAGGGGTTCCTCCACCAATGTGAGCTGCTCTTCCGCCATCAGCCCTCCAGATTTGTTTCCGACGAGGCCAAGGTGGGATTTATAACCTCCCTCCTGGCCGACAAGGCATTGAGCTGGGCCATAGCTGCCGTCGACCTGGACCCCCGCCTCTCCTCAGACTACAGCGCCTTTCGACGGGAGTTCAAGGCTGTGTTCGAGCACCCCACCTACGGTGAAGACGCCGCGAGTCGTCTGCTCGCTCTCCAGCAGGGGTCACGGTCAGTTGCGGAGTACACCCTTGAGTTCCGCATCCTGGCTGCAGAGAGCCGCTGGGGCGAGACCGCGCTCCGTAGCGCCTATCGACAGGGCCTGAGTGAGGCAATCAAGGACCTGATTGTGAGAGACCGCCCCTCGTCACTCAACGAGCTGATCACCCTCTCGCTCCAGATGGATGAACGACTACGGGAGCGCCGCCAGGAGCGCGCCCAACGTGCGGGCGGTTCTACCCGCCAACTCTCCCACCGCACTTCCTCTGTCCCTGACTTCTCCCTTACCAGCACTGCCGCCCCGCCTCCTCACATCCTCTTGCAATCCCCAGCTCACTCCTCCCCCAGAGTCGGAGAGGAACCCATGCAGATCGGCCGGTCCCGTCTCTCACGGCAGGAGCGGGAGCAAAGACTCCGAGACCAGTTGTGCCTGTACTGCGGAAACAACGGCCACTTCATCCAAGCCTGCCCCGTCCGACCAAAAGGGCCTGCTCACCAGTAGGGGGAGTACTGGTGAGCCGAGCTGTGATTCCCCAACCCACCGAGCAACACAACCGCCTCTTCCCCGCAACCCTCTCCTGGGATAAGGAGTCTATTCCGGTGAATGTTCTCATTGACTCTGGGGCTGATGAGTCCCTGATGGACTTTTCTCTCGCGCGTCAAGCTGGCATTCCCCTGGTTCCTCTCGATCGCTCCCTGTCCCCCCCAGGCGATCGATGGCCGCTCTCTGGGTAACATCACGCATCGCACCATCCCACTCACCCTAACACTCTCGGGTAATCACATAGAGAGTACACCTTTCCTGGTTTTGCATGCCCCCACCGCTCCACTCGTGTTAGGAAGACCGTGGTTGGAAAGGCACGACCCCCACATCTCATGGGCTTCGGGTCGGATCCTGGGGTGGAGCGTGGCCTGTCACGCCAACTGCCTTTGCTCCGCCCCCTCTCCATCCAGTAATCCCAGGCCCGCGCTCACTCCCCCGGATCTCACTGGTGTTCCCCCTATCTACAATGATTTAGCCCCAGTGTTCAGTAAGGACAATGCTCTGTCCCTTCCCCCTCACCGGCCCTATGATTGCCCCATCGACCTCCTCCCCGGGGCTCCCTACCCCACGGGTCGACTTTACAATCTCTCCATCCCAGAGAAGGAGGTGATGCGCAATTACATCACTGAATCCCTTGCCTCTGGGATCATAAGACCATCGTCATCCCCCTTAGCTGCAGGTTTCTTCTTTGTAGCCAAGAAGGATGGCGGCCTGAGGCCCTGCATCGACTTCCGCAAACTTAACAACATCACCGTTAAGAACAAGTACCCTCTTCCCCTTATGAGTTCCACGTTCGAGCCTCTCACTCATGCCCGGGTGTTCACTAAGTTAGACCTCCGCAACGCTTACCACTTGGTGCGGATCAGGAAAGGGGACGAATGGAAGACTGCCTTCAACACACACCTCGGGCACTTCGAATACCTGGTCATGCCCTTCGGCCTCTCCAACGCCCCCGCCGTCTTCCAGGAGTTGGTCAACGATGTGCTCCAGGACATGATCAACGTCTTTGTGGTGGTCTACTTGGACGACATCTTGATCTTCTCCCGCACCATGGAGGAGCACCACCAGCATGTTCGCCTGGTCCTACAACGGCTTTTGGAGAACCGACTATTCATCAAAGCCGAGAAGTGCGTCTTCCACTCCGCCTCAGTGGGGTACCTCGGCTACATCGTGGAGGAGGGGCGGGTGCGCGCAGATCCGGCCAAGATCCAGGCTGTGGTGGAGTGGCCACGCCCCACCGACCGCACTCAGCTTCGTCGGTTCCTTGGGTTCGCCGGGTTCATCCGGCGGTTCATCAAAGGGTTCAGTCAAGTGGCTGCCCCTCTCTCCGCTCTCACCTCCACCTCGCGCCCTTTCGCCTGGACACCGGAGGCTGAGACCGCCTTCTCGGCCCTCAAGGACAGGTTCACGACGGCTCCGGTGCTCGCCCATCCAGACCCCGCTCGGCAGTTCATCGTCGAGGTCGATGCTTCAGACGCGGGCATCGGGGCAGTCCTCTCCCAGCGGTCCGAGGCAGACCAGAAGATTCACCCATGTGCCTACTTTTCCCGCCGTTTTGATCCGGCTGAACGAAATTACGATGTGGGCAACAGGGAACTTCTGGCGGTCTATGGAGCCTTGGTGGAGTGGAGACACTGGCTGGAGGGAGCAAAGCACCCGTTCCTTGTGTGGTCGGACCATAAGAACTTGACCTATGTGAGAACGGCCAAGAGACTCAATCCCAGACAGGGCCGCTGGGCTCTCTTCTTCAGTCGGGTTGATTTCACCCTCACTTTCCGTCCTGGTTCCAAGAATATCCGGGCTGATGCCCTCTCCCGCCAGTTTCTGGAGGAATTCCCCGGCGCCCCCAGGGACCCTGACACCATCGTTCCCCCGGCCCGGGTCATAGGGGTCATCTCCTGGCCGATCGAGACGGCCGTCGAGCAAGCCCAGAGAGACGAGCCAGATCCTGGGAACGGGCCTCAGGGCCGAATGTTCGTGCCTTCCTCCGTCCGGCCGCAGGTGCTAGAGTGGGGCCACTCCAGTTGTTTCGCCTGCCATCCTGGCGTGCGTCGGACGGCGGAGTTTGTGCAGCGGCGCTTCTGGTGGCCCAACCTCCAAGAGGATGTTCGGGAGTTGTGGGCGCCTGCACGGTCTGTGCCCGCAGCAAGGCCTCCCATCGCTCGCCAGCAGGCCTTCTGCACCCCCTTCCCGTCCCCAGTCGACCCTGGTCTCACGTAGCCCTGGATTTTGTGACGGGCCTCCCCGTCTCGCAGGGGAACGACACCATCCTGACCATTGTGGACCGCTTCTCCAAGGGGGTCCACTTTGTCGCCCTCCCCAAACTCCCTTCTGCTGCAGAAACAGCTGAACTCCTGGTCTCCCACGTTGTATGTCTCCATGGGATCCCGCTTGACGTGGTCTCTGACCGTGGCCCCCAATTCACTTCTAGGGTGTGGCAGGCCTTCTGCAAGGGGATTGGGGCCACGGTCAGCCTGTCCTCTGGGTACCACCCCCAGTCCAACGGACAAGCCGAACGGGCCAACCAGGCTTTGGAGGCGGCCCTGCGCTGCGTGACCACCAGCAATCCTGCCTCCTGGTCCAAGTTCCTGCCGTGGGTGGAATACTCCCTCAACGCCATGGAGAGCTCTGCTACTGGTATGTCCCCCTTTCAATGTTTCCTGTGCTACCAACCCCCTCTGTTCCCCCAGCAGGAGCTGGAGATCGCAGTGCCGTCTACCAGGGCCCATCTCCGCCGATGTAGGCGCATCTGGAAGACTGCCCGCAAAGCCATCTTGCGGGCCACTGAGCAGTCCCGGCGTTCGGCCAACCGGCGAAGGAGGCCGGCCCCTGCTTACCGGCCTGGCCAGAAGGTCTGGCTGTTGGCCCGGGACCTGCCCCTCCAGACCTCGCAGACTTCCTCCAGAAAGCTGAACCCCCGCTACATCGGTCCATACACCATCTGCAGCATCGTCAACCCCTCTGCAGTCCGTTTGGATCTCCCTGCCGCCCTCAAGGTTCACCCGGTCTTCCACGTCTCGCTCATTAAACCCTTCTCCACCAGCCCCCTGTCCCCTCCTGCTCCGACTCCACCTCCCCCACAGGTCCTGTCGGACGGAGAGCCGGTGTGGAGCGTTAACAAGCTGCTGGCGGTCCGCCGACGGGGAAGGGGCTTCCAGTACCTGGTGGATTGGGTGGGTTACGGCCCCGAAGACCGGAGCTGGGTGCCCCCATCCTATCTCGCTGACCCCTCCCTCCTCGAAGACTTCTACCGAGAGCACCCGGATGCTCCTGGGCGGTCGTCCGGTGCCTCCCGTAAGGGGGGGGGGGTACTGTTGTGACTCCTACTCTGGTCCCACCTCCTCCTGGGCAATCAGCTCAACCACCACCACCTGGGCCCTCTCCTGCAGCTGCACCCAATCCGCCCAAACGACTCTGCACCCATAAAAGGCCCCTATGCACTCAGGCCAGTGCTTGATCTTACTGATGTATTTGGCAACACTTCCCGTGGACCCAGCATCTCTCCAGGCTCCCCAGTGACTCCCTGCGTCTCCCTGCGTCTTCCAGCGACTCCTCTACAACCTTCCTAGCCCCTCTTCCTCTGACCTCTTCCTCTTCCCCTTCCTCGGACGGATTTCTCCTATCCTCTGGACACTTGGACTCCCCCACAGACTCTCGCCCCTGGATCTCGAACTTGATTCGTCTGCCGCATCACGCACCTATAGTTTGTCTCGGCCTCTCTCATTTAGTTTCTTCCCTCCTGTTTTTTTTTTTTCTTCATTAAACCTTTTGAGTTTACTTTTAATTCCCGTGTCTGTCTGCCTTCTTTGGGGTTCCGCCACACTTGACCGCCAGTCCTCTCGAGCGTAACAATAGTCTTTTAATATTATTTATAAATATATTAAAAATATACAGATTAATAATCTCATTTGGGATCAAACAAGAGGTAGGAGGTAAGGTAAGGTAAGAGAGAGTTGCTGAGAAATGTCATCATGTTTTGTCCTATAAGCTGCCACAAACGAAGACCTATTTCCTCAATCACATATTGACAACCAGCCTTGAGCAAAACCTCATTTTATTCTGGAAATTCCTGTTTCCAAGTTTCCAAACACAAGAGCATTGATATCAAGGTGACCTCTAACAACATCAGCTTCTGTAGAAAAGTAAGAGCGAGATCCTTCTTACATGGGTCAGGCTCCTGTTTCAGAGGTTGAAATATTTTAAGGAAGTCACTAGGAGTCATCTTCTGTCCAAATAATCAGAGAATCATGCATGTTGTGAAGGCAGAAGTACTGCAATACTGCAGAAAATGAAGGAAGAGCTCACTTTTTTTCTCGTCTAACACCCACTTGTATCAGACCAGGTGGGCTCTGTTTTTTAGTCACTTTAACTTCACTCTAATCTGTCGCACAGGCTCTTGAAAAGTCGAGCCAGGTGCCCTTTCTTGTCTATTCCCCCTAGGGGAGTCCTGTTCCTTGCCTGACTGCATCCTGCCTCCCAAATGGCAATGATGCAAATGACCTGGCACTCCATTTTAACCCTCATTTCCATGACAACGCTGATGGATCTGTTCTGGTTTTTAACTCAAAGACAGCTGGGTGTTGGGGTGAAGAGAGAAGGGAAATACCCAACCCCTTACACAGAGGCTAGGAAGTCAAGGTAAGAGAGATTTGTTGAGAATTGTTGTCATGTTTTGTCCTAAAAGCTGCCACAGTTTATAGAAAGAAATGCAGACCTATTCCCTCAATCACATAGTGATAACCAGCCTGGAGCAGAACCTCATTTCATTCTAATTTATTCTGTTTTCTTCTTCTTCAGATTGTGTTGAAGCTGGCTGGAGATGTGTTTGAAGTGGAAATTCCCGATGACCATGAATTCAAGTTTCCAACCAGGAGAGTGTTGATGTCATCAGTTACATCAGGATTGGTGGAGACTTCAAACTGACATCTTTTAAGATCTGCTAAGAGATACTTACATGGTCAGACTCTTCCACTGGAGGGCAATAATCACTAACAGGATTTAGATGGTTACAGTTCCATAAAATATTCACAAGGACAGAGAAACATAAACCATTTAAATCTCAGATCGTTGTGTGTTTCCTTTTTTAAGCCAAGTAGTTGATCAAAAAGGAGCTAAATAGGACAAGAAAAAATGTTTGATGACATTGTAGGTTCGATTTTAGAGGGTCTGTCAAATTTGAACCAAGTTGAGTTCTGCTTTTGATCACTGAATATTTGCTCATACACAAATGTGTATGTGTATTTTTTACCAGTGGATCCTGAGCAGGTTGAAATTTGAGCTGACTAAAAAATACATTTAACTCATCAGTTTATCAAAAGCTGAGACCTTAGCTAAACCCCTTCAATCAGAACTAAAAGAGTCAAAAAGGACGTTGGCAGCATCTTGTGGGTCCGTTCAAATCTGTGTCCAGCCATGCTCGATGCTTGATGTCTGCAGGAGGCTGGTGGTGTAGAGGCCTTGCTGAAGGACATCAGTGCTGAACTGTTCACTTTCATTTCCATCCATCCCCAATCCAATAAAATAGGGAAGAAATGTAAAAAAAAGGGCAATTCCTGATTAATCTGACAGCTCTTATATCAACAGAAAATGTGTGTAAAAAAGAAATCAATCAACACTTTAATTATTCTGTAATATATTTATTATTGAAAATGTTCCAAATTTACAGCCTTTAAACTGTTGATGATAATGAGGATAATATTTCATCCTGCCCACTTTGATCCTCACCTGCAGGTGAAGCCAACATGTTGGAATAATTAACATGATGATTAACATTTACTGATGACAGCAAGTGACTTTATAGTTCTGAATACAACTGAACACAAAAACAAGTGTAAAACTAGAAAAAACAGATTTCTAAGATCCTTCTCGGTTTGATGAAAGATGAGAACAAAAACTAACACAAAGGTGATTATTTAATTTAAGCACAATTGCAAACTAGATTTAAAGTCCAGCAAATCAAAAGAGAGGAATCTCTTATCTTTCTTTAATGAAGCCAAAACATTTTGCCTTTTCATTCAAAGCAAAACATCATACATGAATTTTGAAACCAACATTTTCAAATCATTTTGTCACATCCTGTCACTCAATTTACATCCAATTTCTATAGAATTTACATAGAATTTTTTCAAGACATCATCATAGCAACACTTCTAAAGCAGGCTTTATATGAAGAATGTATACTGCTGTAAAGGGAAACAAAAGTATTTTGTCAGCGGTTTTCTCTTCCCTTCCACTCTGCATCAAAAGACTGGAGAATAGCTTCATGCTCAGTGTTGCTGTTGCTCCACGATTTCAACCAACCCTCCAGTTCTCCACCATAGGCTTGTGTTTGAGGCTACAGTTCATCCAGACTTTTGATGGCATCTTCTTTCTTAATTTCTCCCCAGTTATTGGGGATTTCTCCATCCCCAGTAAAACGTAAGTCGTAGTGCTTCTCAAGCTCCTTTTGAAATCGACAGGTGAACCATTTCCAAAAAGGCAGCAATGATCCATCAGAAGTAATCTCCCATGAGACATATCTCTCTCCAGCTGTTTGATATTGTTTGAAAGGTATGGTCACATCTGAATCATGATGAGGGTAGAAGACCCAGTCACTCACAACCAAAGTTGTGCAGGACTCAACGACAAAAATTGTTGTGCCACGATAATGGAAACCGTTGACCCCATTGGGTCTGTGAAAAGGGGCGCTGTGTTTGTCAGGACTGTGGTCCTTTACCGTGTTGGTGCAAACAGCTGAACAGAATGGACAAGTGACCCAGCAGCAGTTACACAGCTGGTCAATCAGGATCTGATCAGGCTGCAGCCTGTATTTCTTGATCTCATCAGGTGAGAGATCTCCCATCATCTCCTTGTTGGATGTGAGACCTGTTTCTATCTGCTCTTCAAGAAAGTCAAAATTGTCTATGTCACTGAAACCTTCACAACTAATACTCAATTTAACCTTATGCTCAGTCAGCCTGGAAAATTCTTTCACCCACATCTCAATGTTTCCTCTCTGTGTTTTTACTGCTTTTGTTGCATCGTGCAAAGCTTTTATCAGAAGCTTTGTGATGTTTTCAACATTCCTCTTGAGAATATTTTGTACCATATCTCTATTGTCTTTGATGTATTTCTTTACTTCTTTTCCAATGAATGTCTCCATATATGTTTTCGGTGTATGGATGTAGGTCATGAAACCATCAAAGTCTTCATTCTCAGCCAACAATTTCAGCATGTGCTTCTCCAGGTTCGTCCTGTTCCCATTGAACACTGGATGGTTACATCTCATCTCATCAGCTAGATTTGTGGCTGAGTCGATACAGGAGGCCTCAATGGTGGAATCCTTCAGTTGGTCACAGATCAATCCTCCAAAGACCACAGATGATGAGCTGTCTTTGCAGAAGGCTTTGAAAGCTTTAAAGAATTGTGGTTTCTTGCTTTTAGCATAAATGGATACATCGTTGTTGTGTTTGAATTTTGTGTGGGAGTCTTCGAGCCAGCTCTTTAATCTGTCACATACATACAAAACCAGCTCAATACTAAACTCTTTGTTCAGAGTGAATTTCTTCCCAGAGTCAAAGGCTTCCACTGCTTTTATTACATTTTTGCCTACTTCATGCAAGTATGTAATATTATAGCCTGTTATTGCCACTTGTTTGGCTTGTATTGTTGTGAGAGCCTCTTCTTCAACGGCACTGATCAAGTCTCTGATCAGTTTCTGTTCCTCATTAGAAAGACGTCCTCTCATGAAAAATTGTGTAGCTCGTTCAACACATATCCGTGCATATTTTTTTACTTGGCCTTCATCTTGATTATTGTGCTTTCTAGTCACATAACAGCTGTAATTTCCAGCCTCTGGGATTTTTTTGTAACTGCCGCTGGTCTTTGTTTGATCAATCATTTTCCATTCAAAACCGAGCTCCATCAGAACGACTGTTACATCTTCTGCTATGTTGATATTGGCAATCGTTTTTGTGTGCTGTTAGTTCTGAAATCCATTCAGTCCAAAGAGAGTTAAAGTGTTTCTGTAGTTCCTCTTCATCTTTGTCCTTTAACGTCACAGCGAGCTCTTTGCTCTTCTGTAGCAGGTTTTTCTCAAGCTCTGTCTTCCTTTCATCCAGTTTTTTACAAGGTTCTTTCTGTTGATAACAGCATTTAATTTTTTTGCAACTTGCTCCACCATTCCATCAAGAAACTCTTTGATTTTGGTCTCAAACCGGCTTCGCCACTGAGCCAGTACTTCACTGTCTCCATCCTGTCAAAATAATCTGTCAGACTTTTTGTTATTTTTTCCCATGCTTCGTTGAGTTGGTTATGAAGATCAGGGTGACTGATTTTGTCAACTGTTCCATTTTCAATTTTGACGTAAAGCTGGTTTTCAACAGCCAACATCTTGTTCTCAGGGTCCAGGTCCAGTTCCCATACGCTACCTCAAGTCTTCTGTACACTGATATTTCATAAGTGTTCTTGAAGCTGAAAACAAAGTTTTCATTCAACAGAGCATTCCACAGGTCCTGAACTTTGCTTTTGAACTGTGATAAAGTAATCCCAGTGGACTGTGAAGCTCTAGAGATGATAAAGTTCTTCAGATCTTGGATGCTTTCACTGTAACCTGGATTGGGAGGAGCCATGGGTGGGCTTCCCTCCCACAACTGGGCAAAGTATTTGACATCTTCCTGCACATTAAATGAAATGACTCTACTGAAGCTTTGAGCGTCATAAACCTCCTCTTCTGCAGCTAGTTGAACCATCTTGTCCAGTTTTTCTTGCAGACGTCGCCTTCCCTCCATGCTCTTTTCTGCAGCTGCTACATCTGCAACATTCTGGTGAACAAACACACAGCTGGGAGAAAGTTTAACGACCTTCATCCTCATGAAAGCCTGGACGACAATTTGCAAAACATCTTGCATCTCAGAGGGGTTCTCTCCAAAGACGTTGATCAGTGTCATGTTTCCCAGACCTACGACAAATGTGGCCAGTTCATTGTCACGATGAAGAGTACTATCACCTGCTAGCTCAAGAGCACGAAGTCCTTCAGTGTCCACCACCAGAACATAATCAAACTTCAGGAGGTCCCTCATCTCGTCTGACACTTTGAGCAGCTGCATAAATGCACCTTTTGTGCATCTGCCAACACTCACTGCAAACTGTAATCCAAACATGGCATTCAGCATTGTTGATTTTCCACTGCTCTGGATGCCTAAAACGGACAAAACAAAAACTCTCTTGTCACCCAGTTTTTGGATGACTTCTTCTAAAAGTCTTGGGATCCATGTTATAGGCACATGACCTGCATCACCATCCATCAGCTCGATTGGGTGCCCTGATATCATCAGCTCTGCAGCCAGTTCAGGGTACTGGGACCAGTCTGTTTGTCCTGTCAGTGGTTGTTTCTGCAGAGATGCATGGGCTTCATAGATCTGACCCATTTCTCTATAGATGTGCTCCAAGCCGAACGTTGCTTTATGTAGTTTCTCTGATATTTGTTCAAGCTCCTGTTGCTTTGCTCTGAGCTGATCGGACTGCTCAGTTTTCTCTTTCAACATCAACACCTCTGACCATGTGCCATCATAGTTTTGGAGAATTGAAGAGACATTCTCTGTGGTGAGGTCGTCTATGAAGAGCTGGGTCCATTTCAGGAAATACTCTTTCTCACTGGGCGTCAGAGATGAGATGCCTTCAACAAATACATTTACAAGTTCACCACAAAATTCCTACATTGAATTTCTCTAATTTCTTTCAGTTTCTGCTGCTTTTGGCTTTTATCCATCTCCGCTTGGTCTTTGAGGCGATACTGTTTCTTGTTTGTGTCACACCACTTCTGCCACATTTCACCTTGACAAGTGAGGAATTTCTCTTTAATCGCAGAAACATCACATCCCTTGATTAAATCCATCACTTTCTCTGCAGCAGCTTTTCCCTTTTGGCAGGCTTCGTCTTCTTCATCCAGCCTGATTCCAGGGACCGTAGCCATGGACTCAAGCTGAAAGGAATCATGGGGTCCAGCTAGAATATTTTGAATGATTCTTTTCAACTCTTCAGAAACATTTGACTGGCCTCTGTCTTTCAGACCAATTGAATACTTCCCCTTGGTGAACTGAACAGTATTGGATTTCTCTTCAACAATAAGTAAAATTAGAGGCTTTGTAGACTTCATGAGGTCTCCGATAAAGTTTCTGTCACTTTCACTCCGAGCAGAGATGAGAACAACAGTGACTGAGGATTTTTCACTCAGTATGATGCGCTGCTTTTCGAGATGCCGAGCATCACCGTGAAGGTTACAGAAAGCAGTGCAGTCAGTGAACGCATCGTTGGATTTACCAGCAGGGCAGTACCAGGCAATCTCTGCTACTCCTTCCATCAAATGGCGAGTTTTGGTGCTTCCCTGGCAGTCTCTGTGGTAGAAGGTGTTATGACGGCTGCTGATCAAATTGTTTATCAGCTGAGACTTGGAGAGCGACAGTGAACCCAGGCGGAAAAATGACACCATGGGTGTCTTGGCTTTGCAGATTGGCACAGTCTTCAATGTGACAGTGTTTGAATTATCTTGGTTTCCTGTTGCTTTCCATGTTTTCTTTATTTGTCTGAAAGTCCACAATGGACATTGGATATCCATCGTGACTGGGTCAGGAACAAGCAAAGGTAGGGCGTACTGACACTGGGATAATTTAGTTATTAGATTCTGCTTTAAAAAGCTGTCTGAGCAGTGAAAAAGTGCCATTTGTATGTCCATGGGATGCACACTTTGCTGTTTTGATTCACTACTGTCTGGCACACAAAGAAATGCATCAAAAACATCTTTTTCTGCCTCAACAGTGCTGGACTGTGGAACAAGATCTGACTGTCCTGGATCTGGATCATCTTGTGTGATAGGAATATATCTGGCTGTGTAGTCTAACAACATCAACTTCTGTGAAAACATAAGAACAACATCCTTCTCACATGTGCCAGGCTCCTGTTTCAGAGGTGGACGTATTTTAAGGAAGTCAGCAGGAGTCAGCTTCTGTCTGTACTTGTCTTGAAGGCAAAGTCTTCCCAGGAGACTGGAGAATTCAGCTTCTCGTGTCTTCATAGTAGACTCATCAGACGACTTGGGCAGCTGCTACAAATAAGCAGAGAATTGTGCATGTTGTGAAGCCCGAGGTAGCACAATACTGCAGAATGTGAATGAACTGTTCCTGTGTCTGAATTTAGAGGGTTTTTTTTTTTTACCTTTCCCCTTTTTTCATCCATAGCTGGATGTAAAGAATCTGAAACATATTTAAAATGTGATTATGACAAAGTCAGAACGAGATGAGACAGGAACAGTTTAACGTGATGAACCATCTGAAGTCTGAACCTTGTTGATACTGACTTTATTACCATGTAATACATGTGTAACAGTGACCTTTGCAGGAGATTCAAGCCACAGCTTATTTTCAAGACTCAATGAACGTTTGATTTACCTTAATGGGAAAGTGTCACAATATTAACAGTCCAACCTGATTGTTGCTGTCCAAAATGTTGGATTTTCTGGCACCTCTCTTAAAATGTTGCAGTGAAATTTGAGATTCTTTTCAGATTAGTTTTAATTACATTGCTGGAGGGATTGTTTTTGCAGCTCAATGTAACTGAGTAATTCACACTTATTTCATCTCTCTCTCTCTCTCTCTGTTGAACTTACCTTGTTGATTTCCTGGAACTCTGAGGACTTGATCTTGTCTTCTTCATGGGCTCCCTCACACTTGGGTCGGGTGTAACAGCTGGGATTATTTTCTTGGACCATGACGTCTACCTTTTCCAACAGTGTCACATTTCTCTTTGGTCTGTCATACCTTTTTTGCATGTGTGGTATCTTTTGTCATTAAAACTATCGTCTCTTTTCAGGTTTGTCAACGCACTTTTACATTGTTCGTCAGACTCGTGAGTCACAACTGTCAGCAAATATGGCAACGATTCCTCTCCAAAAGCTTTCTCTAACCACTGACGTCCTGCTCTATAAGAGCTTTCATGATGACTGTTGGACACCAGTAAAATAAAGGCATGAACGCCTTTATTCAACTGACACGTTTCACTGTTTTGGTGACCGAGCAGATTAATGACTGAGATGTGACGACCACATAAGTCGTACAGTCCCTCTGAAATCTGCTCCACATTTGCTTGCTTGTCATGGTCAAATAAGATGTTTTGTGATCCCATTTTCATGGAATTGGTGTCACCAACTAACACAAGTGTGAGTTCAGCTCCCATTGAAACAAAATAAACAGAGAACTTTGATCTTAATATACAGAAGAAAAATAAAATAAACCTAATAAATCTCAACTTTATATATTGACTTCAATACTTTTACTATTTTTACTACACTGATGTAACTGAGGTGTACAATAGTTTTTAAAACTTAAAAAATTACCTTTGTCACTTGAAGACATCTTGATTTTAGAATCCCATAAGTCCTGGAGCACCAGTGGGTCACCTCCTGTAAAATACAAGTTAACCTTTAAACAAAATTGACTTTACGTTCTGGTAAAGACCAGAATGTGGAGAGAAATGGTTCAAAACAGGTGAGAGGAAAGACTGGATTTTGGGGAGGGAGAGCCTAAATACACAATAAAAGGTTCGGAAAAAGATGGGAAGTGGATCCACAGAAAGCTCGGTTCAACCGTTTCCCAGTTGGCTGTGGTTCTGGATGTCATTTATAGGCAGATCATGACAGTCAATTCAGTCTCATGAGAGATAGCTCAAGAACTATTTTTCAAAGTTAATAACACATCAGACTTATAAATAAATAAACTGAACAGAGTAGATTATTCAGCATTTGATCAGCAGACGTAACGGCATTATTTGCACATTCAAATTCTGCCTCTGGGACACACATTTTATTAAAAAATAACTTCATTATATTGTTAGCTTTACTTTTGTAAATGAAAACTTTTTTTTTTTATTGTTGCAGGGTCACTGTCACTAATTTTTCAGTCTGCCACAGATCACCTCGACAAAGAATGAATTTGTCTTTAATCTCAGAAACATCATGTTCCTTGATTAAATCCATCACCTTCTTTGCAGAAGCTTTTCCCTTTTTGCAGACTTCATCCGACCTGATTCCAGAGACCTCACCCATGGACTCAAGCTGAAAGGAATCATGGGGTCTCTGTCTTTCAGAGTAATTCTATACTTCCCCTTGGTGAACTCAACAGCATTAGATTTCTCTTCAAGAATAAGTAAAATTAGGGGGTTTTGGAGGCTTCACAAGGTCTTTTTTATGTAGGCTGATAAACTATTTTTTTTATCTTCCTCACCTGCCTTTGACCACACATATTATATAGAAAACAGTAAATCTCTACAATCAATCTCTTTTCATCTTTTCCAATTTATGCCGTTCTTGCTCTTTAGGATTTCAAATTCGGATCATTCAAGACTAGTTTAGATAGTCAGATAAGCAGAAAGCCCATGTTGTCACATAAAAGTTTGAATAAATGATTGAAGATAGTTGGAATTTTGTGTGTGTAGCTCTTTACTCAGACCTCAAATTTAGAAGTCATTAATGGCATATTTGCATAATATCAATTTTGTTGTTTTCCTTTCATCCACTCAAAAAGACTTTAAGATAACATGAAGTTAGTCTGTTGAATGAGAGCACTCACCTTCTCTTTCGTGTGCCTTCAGCACCGATGAATCTCAGATGGTGATTATTTTATATGCACAACTTCAGTGCAAGGGTCACTGAAGTTGTGCATATAAAACAATCACCTAACCCTAACCCTGTGCAATGGTAAAAGTAAATGCCAGTCTGCTTTCTTGTAAACTAATTCTTCTTCTTCTTCTTCTTCTTCTTCTTATTATTATCCTAAAATAATCCTATTTATAGTTATACAACAACATAGTAACAGCAGCAATAGCAATAGTAATAATATTTTCAAAAAAGAGTTAATGTAAAGGATTAAATTAATTTGATTAGGGTCACATTGCAAAGGAGGCTGATCCGATGGATTAGGTTCTGCTGTTGCTTTACATGAGATCACACTGTGCATTTTAGCCATTCAGTGAACTCTTGTCTTTGCGTGAGCCACAAGTGAAAGTAAAATTCAGCTCCTTTTCTCTTAAAGCTTGTGACTCAGCAGACACGAGGACAGGTGATCATTATCCACTGACACAAGTCATAAAGCACGGGCAAACTCCAATTCACAATCTGGGTACAATGATCTTTTTGACACAGTTAAACACCTTGTGCATTTTACTTAGATACATTTTGCTGTATTACAGGTCAGAAAAAGTTTGTCGTGATTGAAAATAAATCAGGCAATGCTGTTGTAACTCTACAAACAGTTTGCCTTTGAGACGTTTTTCGCATCTCCTCTTCTCAAACCACTGCCAGAGCCAGTTTGATTTTGCACGCCATTGTGATTTTTAGAAGCTGATCTTAAGTTCAATGATCCAGAACCCCTTCTGTAGGAGCAGCAATAAATTGCTGCTGTAGACAGTCAAGGTTGTCGATCAGGTTCAATACCTTGGTGACGAGGGCTGAGATCTACTGAATCTGAGGTGTCCATAAGCCCCTGCTAGGGACCCTCCCCAGAAACATCCATCTTAAAATGTCCTGTCATGATCACAGATGTAGGGACTAGAAACAAATCAAGAAGGTATACCTGTCGCAATTAGCATATTTCAGTACGTCTGTCTACCTGTACACTATATACAGGGAACAAACCAAACACCTTTACCTCCTGACTGAGGTCATCATCTGCTGATGACACCCATTTGATAAGCGCAGCTCATCTACTTTCTGCTCTAATTAGAACTAAGCAAAAATGAGCAGAAGCCAAATAAATGAGTACAAAAGGCTGATAACAATGAGGAGATTCTCAAAGATTCAGTCCACTGAGGTTATGCAATCGAGTAACCTTTACATTTGGCAAAAAAATAAGAAAATAAATAAGCGAAGTGTGTTCCAGCTGAAATGTGACTGTCGGGTTTTTACTTTTTTTGTTTTTTAAAGAACTGTATAATACTTTAATATTTAATCAAACCTGTATTTGTTGTGATATGTTTTCATGTAATATATGTATAGTCTTTTAATATTATTTATAAATATATTAAAAATATATAGATTAATAATCTCATTTGGGATCAAACAAGAGGTAGGAGGTAAGGTAAGGTAAGGTAAGGTAAGGTAAGGTAAGGTAAGGTAAGGTAAGGTAAGGTAAGAGAGAGTTGCTGAGAAATGTCATCATGTTTTGTCCTATAAGCTGCCACAAACGAAGACCTATTTCCTCAATCACATATTGACAACCAGCCTTGAGCAAAACCTCATTTTATTCTGGAAATTCCTGTTTCCAAGTTTCCAAACACAAGAGCATTGATATCAAGGTGACCTCTAACAACATCAGCTTCTGTAGAAAAGTAAGAGCGAGATCCTTCTTACATGGGTCAGGCTCCTGTTTCAGAGGTTGAAATATTTTAAGGAAGTCACTAGGAGTCATCTTCTGTCCAAATAATCAGAGAATCATGCATGTTGTGAAGAGAAGTACTGCAATACTGCAGAAAATGAAGGAAGAGCTCACTTTTTTTCTCGTCTAACACCCACTTGTATCAGACCAGGTGGGCTCTGTTTTTTAGTCACTTTAACTTCACTCTAATCTGTCGCACAGGCTCTTGAAAGCCAGGTGCCCTTTCTTGTCTATTCCCCCTAGGGGAGTCCTGTTCCTTGCCTGACCGCATCCTGCCTCCCAAATGGCAATGATGCAAATGACCTGGCACTCCATTTTAACCCTCGTTTCCATGACAATGCTGATGGATCTGTTCTGGTTTTTAACTCAAAGACAGCTGGGTGTGGGGTGAAGAGAGAAGGGAAATACCCAACCCCTTACACAGAGGCAAGGAAGTCAAGGTAAGAGAGATTTGTTGAGAATTGTTGTCATGTTTTGTCCTAAAAGCTGCCACAGTTTATAGAAAGAAATGCAGACCTATTCCCTCAATCACATAGTGATAACCAGCCTGGAGCAGAACCTCATTTCATTCTAATTTATTCTGTTTTCTTCTTCTTCTTCAGATTGTGTTGAAGCTGGCTGGAGATGTGTTTGAAGTGGAAATTCCCGATGACCATGAATTCAAGTTTCCAAACCAGGAGAGTGTTGATGTCATCAGTTACATCAGGATTGGTGGAGACTTCAAACTGACATCTTTTAAGATCTGCTAAGAGATACTTACATGGTCAGACTCTTCCACTGGAGGGCAATAATCACTAACAGGATTTAGATGGTTACAGTTCCATAAAATATTCACAAGGACAGAGAAACATAAACCATTTAAATCTCAGATCGTTGTGTGTTTCCTTTTTTAAGCCAAGTAGTTGATCAAATAGGAGCTAAATAGGACAAGAAAAAATGTTTGATGACATTGTAGGTTCGATTTTACAGGGTCTGTCAAATTTGAACCAAGCTGAGTTCTGCTTTTGATCACTGAATATTTGCTCATACACAAATGTGTATGTGTATTTTTTACCAGTGGATCCCGAGCAGGTTGAAATTTGAGCTGACTAAAAAATACATTTAACTCATCAGTTTATCAAAAGCTGAGACCTTAGCTAAACCCCTTCAATCAGAACTAAAAGAGTCAAAAAGGAAGTTGGTAGCATCTTGTGGGTCCGTTCAAATCTGTGTCCAGCCATGCTCGATGCTTGATGTCTGCAGGAGGCTGGTGGTGTAGAGGCCTTGCTGAAGGACATCAGTGCTGAACTGTTCACTTTCATTTCCATCCATCCCCAATCCAATAAAATAGGGAAGAAATGTAAAAAAAGGACAATTCCTGATTAATCTGACAGCTCTTATATCAACAGAAAATGTGTGTAAAAAAGTAATCAATCAACACTTTAATTATTCTGTAATATATTTATTATTGAAAATGTTCCTAATTTTACAGCCTTTAAACTGTTGATGATAATAATGAGGATAATATTTCATCCTGCCCACTTTGATCCTCACCTGCAGGTGAAGCCAACATGTTGGAATTATTAACATGATAATTAACATTTACTGATGACAGCAAGTGACTTTATAGTTCTGAATACAACTGAACACAAAAACAAGTGTAAAACTAGAAAAAACAGATTTCTAAGATCCTTCCCAATTTGATGAAAGATGAGAACAAAAACTAACACAAAGGTGATTATTTAATTTAAGCACAATTGCAAACTAGATTTAAAGTCCAGCAAATCAAAAGAGAGGAATCTCTTATCTTTCTTTAATGAAGCCAAAACATTTTGCCTTTTCATTCAAAGCAAAACATCATACATGAATTTTGAAACTCAACATTTTCAAATCATTTTGTCACATCCTGTCACTCAATTTACATCCAATTTTATATAGAATTTACATAGAATTTTTTCAAGACATCATCATAGCAACACTTCTAAAGCAGGCTTTATATGAAGAATGTATACTGCTGTAAAGGGAAACAAAAGTATTTTGTCAGCAGTTTTCTCTTCCTTCCACTCTGCATCAAAAGACTGGAGAATAGCTTCATGCTCAGTGTTGCTGTTGCTCCAAGATTTCAACCAACCCTCCAGTTCTCCACCATAGGCTTGTGTTTGAGGCTACAGTTCATCCAGACTTTTGATGGCATCTTCTTTCTTAATTTCTCCCCAGTTATTGGGGATTTCTCCATACCCAGTGAAACGTAAGCCGTAGTGCTCCTCAAGCTCCTTTTGAAATCGATAGGTGAACCATTTCCAAAAAGGCAGCAATGATCCATCAGAAGTAATCTCCCATGAGGCAAATCTCTCTCCAGCTTTTTTATATTGTTTATAACGAAAATTCACACCTGAATCATGTTGAGGGTAGAAGTTATCGTCACTCGCAACCAAAGTTGTGCAGGATTCAACGATAAAATTTTTGTGCCACGATACTTTTTACCGTTGACCCCATTGGGTCTGTGAAAAGGGGCGCTGTGTTTGTCAGGACTGTGGTCCTTTACCGTGTTGGTGCAAACAGCTGAACAGAATGGACAAGTGACCCAGCAGCAGTTACACAGCTGGTCAATCAGGATCTGATCAGGCTGCAGCCTGTATTTCTTGATCTCATCAGGTGAGAGATCTCCCATCATCTCCTTGTTGGATGTGAGACCTGTTTCTATCTGCTCTTCAAGAAAGTCAAAATTGTCTATGTCACTGAAACCTTCACAACTAATTCTCAATTTAACCCTTATGCTGAGTCAGCCTGGAAAATTCTTTCACCCACATCTCAATGTTTCCTCTCTGTGTTTTTACTGCTTTTGTTGCATCGTGCAAAGCTTTTATCAGAAGCTTTGTGATGTTTTCAACATTCCTCCTGAGAATATTTTGTACCTCATCTCTATTGTCTTTGATGTATTTCTCTACTTCTTTTCCAATGAATGTCTCCATATATTTCTTCGGTGTACGGATGTAGGTCATGAAACCATCAAAGTCTTCATTCTCAGCCAACAATTTCAGCATGTGCTTCTCCAGGTTTGTCCTGTTCCCATTGAACACTGGATGGTTACATCTCATCTCATCAGCTAGATTTGTGGCTGAGTCGATACAGGAGGCCTCGATGGTGGAATCCTTCAGTTGGTCACAGATCAATCCTCCAAAGACCACAGATGATGAGCTGTCTTTGCAGAAGGCTTTGAAAGCTTTAAAGAATTGTGGTTTCTTGCTTTTAGCATAAATGTATACATCGTTGTTGTGTTTGAATTTTTTGTGGGAGTCTTCGAGCCAGCTCTCTAATCTGTCACATACATACAAAACCAGCTTAATACTAAACACTTTTTTCAGAGTGAATTTCTTCCCAGAGTGAAAGGCTTCCACTGCTTTTATTACATTTTTGCCTACTTCATGCAAGTATGTAATATTATAGCCTGTTATTGCCACTTGTTTGGCTTGTATTGTTGTGAGAGCCTCTTCTTCAACGGCACTGATCAAGTTTCTGATCAGTTTCTGTTCCTCATTAGAAAAACCTCCTCTCATGAAAGGTTGTTTAGCCTGTTCATAATCTTTCTGTACAAATTCATTTACTTCGCCTTCGTCTTGATTATTGTGCTTTCTAGTCACATAACAGCTGTAATTTCCAGCCTCTGGGATTTTTTTGTAACTGCCGCTGGTCTTTTTTTGATTAATCATTTTCCATTCAAAACCGAGCTCCATCAGAACGACTGTTACATCGTCTGCTATGTTGATATTGGCAATCGGTTTTATGTGTGCTGTTAGTTCTGAAATCCATTCAGTCCAAAGAGAGTTAAAGTGTTTCTGAAGTTCCTTTTTATCTTTGTCCTTTAACGACAGAGCGAGCTCTTTGCTCTTCTGTAGCAGGTTTTTCTCAAGCTCTGTCTTCCTTTCATCATCAGTTTTTTACAAGCTTCTTTCTGTTGAATAACAGCATTTAATTTTTTTGCAACTTGCTCCACCATTCCATCAAGAAACTCTTTGATTTTGGTCTCAAACCGGCTTCGCCACTGAGCCAGTACTTCACTGTCTCCATCCTTGTCAAAATAATCTGTCAGACTTTTTGTTATTTTTTCCCATGCTTCTTTGAGTTGGTTATGAAGATCACGGTGACTGATTTTGTCAACTGTTCCGTTTTCAATTTTGACGTAAAGCTGGTTTTCAACAGCCAACATCTTGTTTCTCAGGGTCCAGGTCCAGTTCCCATACGCTACCTCCTCAAGTTTTCTGTACACTGATATTTCATAAGTGTTCTTGAAGCTGAAAACAAAGTTTTCATTCAACAGAGCATTCCACAGGTCCTGAACTTTGCTTTTGAACTGTGATAAAGTAATCCCAGTGGACTGTGAAGCTTTAGAAATGATAAAGTTCTTCAGATCTTGGATGCTTTCACTGTAACCTGGATTGGGAGGAGCCATGGGTGGGCTTCCCTCCCACAACTGGGCAAAGTATTTGACATCTTCCTGCACATTAAATGAAATGACTCTACTGAAGCTTTGAGCGTCATAAACCTCCTCTTCTGCAGCTAGTTGAACCATCTTGTCCAGTTTTTCTTGCAGACGTCGCCTTCCCTCCATGCTCTTGTCTGCAGCTGCTACATCTGCAACATTCTGGTGAACAAACACACAGCTGGGAGAAAGTTTAACGACCCTCATCCTCATGAAAGCCTGGACGACAATTTGCAAAACATCTTGCATCTCAGAGGGGTTCTCTCCAAAGACGTTGATCAGTGTCATGTTTCCCAGACCTACGACAAATGTGGCCAGTTCATTGTCACGATGAAGAGTACTATCACCTGCTAGCTCAAGAGCACAAAGTCCTTCAGTGTCCACCACCAGAACATAATCAAACTTCAGGAGGTCCCTCATCTCGTCTGACACTTTGAGCAGCTGCATAAATGCACCTTTTGTGCATCTGCCAGCACTCACTGCAAACTGTAATCCAAACATGGCATTCAGCATTGTTGATTTTCCACTGCTCTGGATGCCTAAAACGGACAAAACAAAAACTCTCTTGTCACCCAGTTTTTGGATGACTTCTTCTAAAAGTCTTGGGATCCATGTTATAGGCACATGACCTGCATCACCATCCATCAGCTCGATTGGGTGCCCTGATATCATCAGCTCTGCAGCCAGTTCAGGGTACTGGGACCAGTCTGTTTGTCCTGTCAGTGGTTGTTTCTGCAGAGATGCATGGGCTTCATAGATCTGACCCATTTCTCTATAGATGTGCTCCAAGCCGAACGTTGCTTTATGTAGTTTCTCTGATATTTGTTCAAGCTCCTGTTGCTTTGCTCTGAGCTGATCAGACTGCTCAGTTTTCTCTTTCAACATCAACACCTCTGACCATGTGCCATCATAGTTTTGGAGAATTGAAGAGACGTTCTCTGTGGTGAGGTCGTCTATTAAGAGCTGGATCCATTTCAGGAAATACTCTTTCTCACTGGGCGTCAGAGATGAGATGCCTTCAACAAATACATTTACAAGTTCACCACAAAAATTCCTACATTGAATTTCTCTAATTTCTTTCAGTTTCTGCTGCTTTTGGCTTTTATCCATCTCCGCTTGGTCTTTGAGGCGATACTGTTTCTTGTTTGTGTCACACCACTTCTGCCACATTTCACCTTGACAAGTGAGGAATTTCTCTTTAATCGCAGAAACATCACGTCCCTTGATTAAATCCATCACCTTCTCTGCAGCAGCTTTTCCCTTTTGGCAGGCTTCGTCTTCTTCATCCAGCCTGATTCCAGAGACCGTAGCCATGGACTCAAGCTGAAAGGAATCATGGGGTCCAGCTAGAATATTTTGAATGATTCTTTTCAACTCTTCAGAAACATTTGACTGGCCTCTGTCTTTCAGACCAATTGAATACTTCCCCTTGGTGAACTGAACAGTATTTGATTTCTCTTCAACAATAAGTAAAATTAGAGGCTTTGTAGACTTCATGAGGTCTCCGATAAAGTTTCTGTCACTTTCACTCCGAGCAGAGATGAGAACAACAGTGACTGAGGATTTTTCACTCAGTATGATGCGCTGCTTTTCGAGACGCCGAGCATCACCGTGAAGGTTACAGAAAGCAGTGCAGTCAGTGAACGCATCGTTGGATTTACCAGCAGGGCAGTACCAGGCAATCTCTGCTACTCCTTCCATCAAATGGCGAGTTTTGGTGCTTCCCTGGCAGTCTCTGTGGTAGAAGGTGTTATGACGGCTGCTGATCAAATTGTTTATCAGCTGAGACTTGGAGAGCGACAGTGAACCCAGGCGGAAAAATGTCACCATGGGTGTCTTGGCGTTGCAGATTGGCACAGTCTTCAATGTGACAGTGTTTGAATTATCTTGGTTTCCTGTTGTTTTCCATGTTTTCTTTATTTGTCTGAAAGTCCACAATGGACATTGGATATCCATCGTGACTGGGTCAGGAACAAGCAAAGGTAGGGCGTACTGACACTGGGATAATTTAGTTATTAGATTCTGCTTTAAAAAGCTGTCTGAGCAGTGAAAAAGTGCCATTTGTATGTCCATGGGATGCACACTTTGCTGTTTTGATTCACTACTGTCTGGAACACAAAAAATACATCAAAAACATCTTTTTCTGCCTCAACAGTGCTGGACTGTGGAACAAGATCTGACTGTCCTGGATCTGGATCATCTTGTGTGATAGGAATATATCTGGCTGTGTAGTCTAACAACATCAACCTCTGTGAAAACATAAGAACAACATCCTTCTCACATGTGCCAGGCTCCTGTTTCAGAGGTGGACGTATTTTAAGGAAGTCAGCAGGAGTCAGCTTCTGTCTGTACTTGTCTTGAAGGCAAAGTCTTCCCAGGAGACTGGAGAATTCAGCTTCTCCGTCTTCATAGTAGACTCATCAGACGACTTGGGCAGCTGCTACAAATAAGCAGAGAATTGTGCATGTTGTGAAGCCCGAGGTAGCACAATACTGCAGAATGTGAATGAACTGTTCCTGTGTCTGAATTTAGAGGTTTTTTTTTTTTTTTTTACCTTTCTCCTGGTTTCATCCATAGCTGGATGTAAAGAATCTGAAACATATTTAAAATGTGATTATCACGTCAGAACGAGTTTGAAGTTTAAACCTTTGTTGATACTGACTTTATTACCATGTAATACATGTGTAACAGTGACCTTTGCAGGAGCTTCAAGCCACAGCTTGTTTTCAAGACTCAACGAACATTTGATTTACCTTAATGGGAAAATGTCTCAATATTAACAGTCCAACCTGATTGTTGCTGTCCAAAATGGTGGATTTTCTGGCACCTCTCTTAAAATGTTTCAGTGAAATTTGAGATTCTTTTTAGATTAGTTTTAATTACATTGCTGGAGGGATTGTTTTTGCTGCTCAATGTAACTGAGTAATTCACACTTATTTCATCTCTCTCTCTCTCTCTCTCTGTCGAACTTACCTTGTTGATTTCCCTGAAACTCTGAGGACTTGATCTTGTCTTCTTCATGGGCTCCCTCACACTTGGGTCGGGTGTAACAGCTGGGATTATTTTCTTGGACCATGACGTCTACCTTTTCCAACAGTGCCAACATTTCTCTTTGGTCTGTCATACCTTTTTTGCATGTGTGGTATCTTTTGTCATTAAAACTATCGTCTCTTTTCAGGTTTGTCAACGCACTTTTACATTGTTCATCAGACTCGTGAGTCACAACTGTCAGCAAATATGGCAACGATTCCTCTCCAAAAGCTTTCTCTAACCACTGACGTCCTGCTCTATAAGAGCTTTCATGATGACTGTTGGACACCAGTAAAATAAAGGCATGAACGCCTTTATTCAACTGACACGTTTCACTGTTTTGGTGACCGAGCAGATTAATGACTGAGATGTGACGACCACATAAGTCGTACAGTCCCTCTGAAATCTGCTCCACATTTGCTTGCTTGTCATGGTCAAATAAGATGTTTTGTGATCCTGTCTTCATGGAATTGGTGTCACCAACTAACACAAGTGTGAGTTCAGCTGCCACTGAAACAAAATACACAGAGAACTTTGATCTTAATATACAGAAGAAAATAAAATTAACTTAATAAATCTCAACTTTATATATTGACTTCAATACTTTTACTATTTTTACTACACTGATGTAACTGAGGTGTACAATAGTTTTTAAAACTTAAAAAATTACCTTTGTCACTTGAAGACATCTTGATTTTAGAATCCCATAAGTCCTGGAGCACCAGTGGGTCACCTCCTGTAAAATACAAGTTAACCTTTAAACAAAATTGACTTGTAACGTTCTGGTAAAGACCAGAATGTGGAGAGAAATGGTTCAAAACAGGTGAGAGGAAACACTGGATTTTGGGGAGGGAGAGCCTAAATACACAATAAAAGGTTCGGAAAAAGATGGGAAGTGGATCCGCGTAAAGCTCGGTTCAACCGTTTCCCAGTTGGCTGTGGTTCTGGATGTCATTTATAGGCAGATCATGACAGTCAATTCAGTCTCATGAGAGATAGTTCAAGAACTATTTTTCAAAGTTAATAACACATCAGACATATAAATAAATAAACTGAACAGAGTAGATTATTCAGCATTTGATCAGCAGCACTTAACGGCATTATTTGCACGTTCAAATTCTGCCTCTGGGACACACATTTTATTAAAAAATAACTTCATTATATTGTTAGCTTTACTTTTGTAAATGAAAACTTTTTTTTTATTGTTGCAGGGTCACTGTCACTAATTTTTCAGTCTGCCACAGATCACCTCGACAAAGAAGGAATTTGTCTTTAATCTCAGAAACATCATGTTCCTTGATTAAATCCATCACCTTCTTTGCAGAAGCTTTTCCCTTTTTGCAGACTTCATCCGACCTGATTCCAGAGACCTCACCCATGGACTCAAGCTGAAAGGAATCATGGGGCCTCTGTCTTTCAGAGTAATTCTATACTTCCCCTTGGTGAACTCAACAGCATTAGATTTCTCCTCAAGAATAAGTAAAATTAGGGGTTTTGGAGGCTTCACAAGGTCTTTTTTATGTAGGCTGATAAACTATTTTTTTTATATCTTTCTCACCTGCCTTTGACCACACATATTATATAGAAAACAGTAAATCTCTACAATCAATCTCTTTTCATCTTTTCCAATTTATGCCGTTCTTGCTCTTTAGGATTTCAAATTCGGATCATTCAAGACTAGTTAGATAGTCAGATAAGCAGAAAGCCCATGTTGTCACATAAAAGTTTGAATAAATGATTGAAGATAGTTGGAATTTTGTGTGTGTAGCTCTTTACTCAGACCTCAAATTTAGAAGTCATTAATGGCATATTTGCATAATATCAATTTTGTTGTTTTCCTTTCATCCACTCAAAAAGACTTTAAGATAACATGAAGTTAGTCTGTTGAATGAGAGCACTCACCTTCTCTTTCGTGTGCCTTCAGCACCGATGAATCTCAGATGGTGATTATTTTATATGCACAACTTCAGTGCAAGGGTCACTGAAGTTGTGCATATAAAACAATCACCTAACCCTAACCCTGTGCAATGGTAAAAGTAAATGCCAGTCTGCTTTCTTGTAAACTAATTCTTCTTCTTCTTTTTTTTTCTTCTTCTTATTATTATCCTAAAATAATCCTATTTATAGTTATACAACAACATAGTAACAGCAGCAATAGCAATAGTAATAATATTTTCAAAAAAGAGTCAATGTAAAGGATTATTAATTAATTTGATTAGGGTCACATTGCAAAGGAGGCTGATCCGATGGATTAGGTTCTGCTGCTGCTTTACATGAGATCACACTGTGCATTTTAGCCATTCAGTGAACTCTTGTCTTTGCGTGAGCCACAAGTGAAAGTAAAATTCAGCTCCTTTTCTCTTAAAGCTTGTGACTCAGCAGACACGAGGACAGGTGATCATTATCCACTGACACAAGTCATAAAGCACGGGCAAACTCCAATTCACAATCTGGGTACAATGATCTTTTTGACACAGTTAAACACCTTGTGCATTTTACTTAGATACATTTTGCTGTATTACAGGTCAGAAAAAGTTTGTCGTGATTTAAAATAAAACAGGCAATGCTGTTGTAACTCTACAAACAGTTTGCCTTTGAGACGTTTTTCGCATCTCCTCTTCTCAAACCACTGCCAGAGCCAGTATGATTTTGCACGCCATTGTGATTTTTAGAAGCTGATCTTTAGTTCAATGATCCAGAACCCCTTCTGTAGGAGCAGCAATAAATTGCTGCTGTAAATCGGTAGACAGTCAAGGTTGTCGATCAGGTTCAATACCTTGGTGACGAGGGCTGAGATCTACTGAATCTGAGGTGTCCATAAGCCCCTGCTAGGGACCCTCCCCAGAAACATCCATCTTAAAATGTCCTGTCATGATAACAGATGTAGGGACTAGAAACAAATCAAGAAGGTATACCTGTCGCAATTAGCATGTTTCAGTACGTCTGTCTACCTGTACACTATATACAGGGAACAAACCAAACACCTTTACCTCCTGACTGAGGTCATCATCTGCTGATGACACCCATTTGATAAGCGCAGCTCATCTACTTTCTGCTCTAATTAGAACTAAGCAAAAATGAGCAGAAGCCAAATAAATGAGTACAAAAGGCTGATAACAATGAGGAGATTCTCAAAGATTCAGTCCACTGAGGTTATGCAATCGAGTAACCATTTGGCAAAAAAATAAGAAAATAAATAAGCGAAGTGTGTTCCAGCTGAAATGTGACTGTTGGGTTTTTACTTTTTTTGTTTTTTAAAGAACTGTATAATGCTTTAATATTTAATCAAACCTGTATTTGTTGTGATATGTTTTCATGTAATATATGTATAGTCTTTTAATATTATAAATATATTAAAAATATACAGATTAATAATCTCATTTGGGATCAAACAAGAGGTAGGAGGTAAGGTAAGGTAAGGTAAGGTAAGGTAAGAGAGAGTTGCTGAGAAATGTCATCATGTTTTGTCCTATAAGCTGCCACAAACGAAGACCTATTTCCTCAATCACATATTGACAACCAGCCTTGAGCAAAACCTCATTTTATTCTGGAAATTCCTGTTTCCAAGTTTCCAAACACAAGAGCATTGATATCAAGGTGACCTCTAACAACATCAGCTTCTGTAGAAAAGTAAGAGCGAGATCCTTCTTACATGGGTCAGGCTCCTGTTTCAGAGGTTGAAATATTTTAAGGAAGTCACTAGGAGTCATCTTCTGTCCACATGACTATTAAAGAAAAATTTGTCCAAGGAGATTGTAGAATTCATCGGCTCATGTCTGCTTGATTGACTCTTCAGGTGACTTAAACAACTGCTACAAATAATCAGAGAATCATGCATGTTGTGAAGAGAAGTACTGCAATACTGCAGAAAATGAAGGAAGAGCTCACTTTTTTTCTTGTCTAACACCCACTTATATCAGACCAGGTGGGCTCTGTTTTTTAGTCACTTTAACTTCACTCTAATCTGTCGCACAGGCTCTTGAAAAGTCAAGCCAGGTGCCCTTTCTTGTCTATTTTCCCTAGGGGAGTCCTGTTCCTTGCCTGACCGCATCCTGCCTCCCAAATGAGTCATTGTTTAGTTGACTTGGGGAATTGAATCACTGTTTCGGGAGACCCAGCAGCATCAGCCAGATCCTGGCAATGGTACCGCCAATTGTGCATTTGTTCTGGATTTTGTCCACTCGCACTTCCAGCAATGGGCCATACTTACCATTTCACCACTGGTCTCCCCAATTCTAATGGTAAGACAGTCATCCTCACCATTGTTGACCATTTTTCTAAAGTGGCCCATTTTGTCCCTCTGCTCAAATTCCCTTCTGTATTT